>NW_011948419.1:3378868-3379955 GCF_000503995.2 Ceratosolen solmsi marchali | reverse complement strand
AGCGGGCGCTCCTCGATCAGAGCTCACCGTACTCCCTGTCGCCCCTGAGCGCCAAGAGCCAGAAGCTCCTGCGCTCGCCGCGCAAAGCCACGAGGAAGATCTCCAAGATACCGTTCAAGGTGCTGGACGCCCCGGAGCTGCAGGACGACTTTTACCTAAACCTCGTGGACTGGTCGTCGCAAAACGTGCTGAGCGTTGGCCTCGGGAGTTGCGTTTACCTGTGGTCGGCGTGCACGAGCCAGGTAACGCGGCTCTGCGACCTCTCGGGCGACGGGAACAGCGTGACCTCTGTTGCTTGGAACGAGAGGGGAAATCTCGTCGCGGTCGGCACGCATCTCGGGTACATTCAGGTCTGGGACGTCGCTGTTAATAAGCAGGTATGTCTATCTTGTCTGTGCTCTTTTAATTAACCGCGGCCAGACCCTTATTGCGCAACTTCGGCTTCGGCAGTGGGACGGCCGACCGACCCTCCATGAATTTTATTACTTTCTTCGACTCTACTACCAACGCTCCCCCCATTTCTAAGAATTTACTACGATTGCTAGTAATACTACTACGGCCACGAGCGCTCTTCGTTTCATTCTAGTTTTTATCCATTCCCAAGCGTATTGTATATAATCTAAATGTTCTAGTCCGAGGTTACGGCCGAGGCGATTCCAAAACTTTTCCCTCCTTCTTTCGCATTTTACATATTAATTGCCGCTATTTTCCCATCATTTAATCGACATCTTCTTCCCAGCTATCGCCAACTAGACCTAACCGCGCGACCGATAATTGTTATTGGCGATAATTATTAATTAACGAATATTTAACATCTTTCCCACGCACACGTGCGCGCCCGCGCATAGTGTGCTCACTCGTGTGATGAAACGATTTGTGCGGGCGCACGCACGTAGAAATTTCAGGTTTTGTAGAATTAGAAGCACGAGCATTCGCGAGAATTTAAATATATATTTTAGAGAATAGAGCGAGTTGTGCCGATTGTCTCATAAATAGAACGGTAAACGATACTAGTACTACTACTACTACTACTACTACTACTACTACTACTACTACTACTACTACTACTACTACTACTACTAACTAC
>NW_011948419.1:3365503-3378784 GCF_000503995.2 Ceratosolen solmsi marchali | reverse complement strand
TACTACTACTACTACTACTACTACTACTACTACTACTAATACTACTACTAATACCACTACCACTACCACTACTACCACCATTACTACCACCACTACTACCACTACTATTCATCGGAATTCGGCTTAAAGCTTTCGTCCATGTGGCTATTAACTCGGACTTTTTAACATATAGAACCATGATTGAAATTTTTTTTACTAATCTACGTAAAGAGTCTTCAGTATTTATAGTCACGCATTACGACGTAATCGTGTAATGGAAACGATGGGAACAATTCCAAGTGTAATGCTAGACATGTGAAGCATCGATCATAATACATTATAAACAAGTCAACGGGAAACAAAACTCTCTTGAATAATGTATGAATGCTGAGCTTAAAAACGAGTGCGGCAATCTCGATTATTGGTTAATTTTCTTATCGCGTGGATTACAAATGCGACCAAACATCCTGAATGTTTTCCACTATTAATGATCGCGAGTCGTTGGAGAAAATCATGCTGGAAGGTCGGATTGGTACGTGACAGGGGGGGGGGGGGAGAGAAAAAATAGGAGTATGGGCCGGGGCTCGTCCCGGTTGGCCGAGTCCTGATCGGTGGGTCGCTTCTTGGTTTTCCTGAGCGCGTGTCGCGTTGCGTTACGTGTCGTCGATCTTTTAAAAGCAAAATCTCCGTTAAAGAGACGAGCCTCGGCCTCTCTCCTCTTCTCTTTTTCTCCACCAGTCTTCTTATTGTCCCACAGGTTAACAAGCTCCAAGGCCACAGCGCTCGGGTCGGCGCCCTGGCATGGAACGGCGAGGTGCTGTCGTCGGGCTCGAGGGATCGGCTGATAATGCAGCGGGACGTGCGGACGCCCTGTGTCGTCGGCGAGCGGAAGCTCGGGGCCCACCGCCAGGAGGTCTGCGGCCTCAAATGGTCGCCCGACAATCAGTACCTGGCCAGTGGCGGCAACGACAATCGCCTCTACGTCTGGAACCTGCACTCCCTCTCGCCGGTGCAGACCTACACGGAGCATCTCGCGGCAGTCAAGGCGATTGCCTGGTCACCCCATCATCACGGGCTCCTAGCTTCCGGTGGCGGCACCGCCGATCGTTGCATCAGATTCTGGAATACCCTGACCGGGCAGCCGATGCAGTGCGTCGACACGGGCTCCCAGGTGCGCTTCGCTCAACGCCGAGAGCCATCGGCGACTTCCGCGTGAAAGCCCTCCCAAACGTTCGCGCGCCATTGCTTCGTGCTCCCCCTCTCCCTCCCGACCCCCTTTTTTTCTTCTCATTTTTCGTATTAATAGCCAGTCCGTGGGCACGCGGGGCCACTTTTAAAGCTTTTAATCACTTCGTGTTTGGAATCGCCTTTTAAGCAGCTGCGTGACTCATCGAACATCCTAAGAATAGATAAATAAAACGCGCGGTCCCATTTTATTGGGTGGTGTATCGGTGGGCTGATTGACGGGTGCCGATTTCGCGAATAAATTAACGGTAGAAAGCAGCGATGCTTCCTCACCAGCCTAAGTAAAATGCACGGCACGTTTTGACACTTGCAAAAACATTCCGAGGTTTATTTAAGTAAGAGTCGTTAAATTTTCGCGGTGGTAGGAACTGTCGAATTTAGTGCTGCATCTCATTAATAGCTATAATTGTAATTATTGATAAATGTAAAACGTATTTTATTGTCGAGTAGAGACATTTTATTGTGGGACAGTTATGGGCGTTATGTTTGCTTAATACGAAGTTATAAATTCGCTAAGGCACTTTCTGATAGTTGAACGGGGAAGGGGGACGGCTAGGGGTGGGGGTGGAGGGGGTGGAGGGGGAGGGGGGGTGGAGTGGCAAAGAGGACGGCATTTGTTAGAATAAGTAGCCGAAGAAAAGTCTTGTCGCGATGAAGGCTGTGCTGATGTTGCCGTAGTTGCTCTGCTGTGCTCCCAATATTAATGCGATAAATTATATGAATGTTTTGTTTTACGATAATAAATGTAACGAACGTATTGAATTGGCCACACGTTGCGCAGCAATTAAACACAACTACGCTTCTCAACGAAATTCTCAATCGGCCATTTAAAAGCTTCGGTGCTACGAAAAGTCGTGGATAAAGGTCCTCGTTTTGCATCATCTTGTCCGTATTATTGGCAACAAATTAACGATAATAAACGGCGTTGGCTCGGACGATAAGAAAATAAATAGCTCATTCATTAGGATAATTAGCATTGTAGGCAGGCTAAGGAAGCGAGCCATTTGTACGTCAATTGTTTTACAAATTCTACGATATTCCATTCCAATCAAGCTCAGAGTCAATTAATTGTAAATGAACTTTTTTCACTCCTTATCTTTCAGGTGTGCAACTTGGCGTGGAGTAAACACAGCTCGGAATTAGTGAGTACGCACGGTTACTCGCAGAACCAAATCCTGGTGTGGAAGTATCCAAGCCTTACACAAGTGGCCAAATTAACCGGACATTCGTATAGAGTTTTGTATTTGGCGATGTCACCCGATGGCGAGGCGATCGTTACAGGTGCGGGCGATGAGACTCTGCGATTCTGGAATGTGTTTAGTAAAGCCCGCAGTCAAAAGGAGAACAAGTCGGTGCTGAATCTCTTTACGAGCATCCGATAAAAGGGGTCAGAGTGGCGGAGATAGCGCGCGCGCGCGATGCATTGCCTCGCGTAATGTGTATATAAGTCAAGAGATCGAGTCTTGATGTGGAAATTATGAATTCCGAGATTTGACGGCATTTGTTAGAATAAGTAGCCGAAGAAAAGTCTTGTCGCGATGAAGGCTGTGCTGATGTTGCCGTAGTTGCTCTGCTGTGCTCCCAATATTAATGCGATAAATTATATGAATGTTTTGTTTTACGATAATAAATGTAACGAACGTATTGAATTGGCCACACGTTGCGCAGCAATTAAACACAACTACGCTTCTCAACGAAATTCTCAATCGGCCATTTAAAAGCTTCGGTGCTACGAAAAGTCGTGGATAAAGGTCCTCGTTTTGCATCATCTTGTCCGTATTATTGGCAACAAATTAACGATAATAAACGGCGTTGGCTCGGACGATAAGAAAATAAATAGCTCATTCATTAGGATAATTAGCATTGTAGGCAGGCTAAGGAAGCGAGCCATTTGTACGTCAATTGTTTTACAAATTCTACGATATTCCATTCCAATCAAGCTCAGAGTCAATTAATTGTAAATGAACTTTTTTCACTCCTTATCTTTCAGGTGTGCAACTTGGCGTGGAGTAAACACAGCTCGGAATTAGTGAGTACGCACGGTTACTCGCAGAACCAAATCCTGGTGTGGAAGTATCCAAGCCTTACACAAGTGGCCAAATTAACCGGACATTCGTATAGAGTTTTGTATTTGGCGATGTCACCCGATGGCGAGGCGATCGTTACAGGTGCGGGCGATGAGACTCTGCGATTCTGGAATGTGTTTAGTAAAGCCCGCAGTCAAAAGGAGAACAAGTCGGTGCTGAATCTCTTTACGAGCATCCGATAAAAGGGGTCAGAGTGGCGGAGATAGCGCGCGCGCGCGATGCATTGCCTCGCGTAATGTGTATATAAGTCAAGAGATCGAGTCTTGATGTGGAAATTATGAATTCCGAGATTTTTTACTATTTTTGGTCTTTCAAAAATTAGTTTTTTGGAAGTCTTTGATGTTTTCACGCCGTGAAAATGAATTTTTGATCCTTTTATTTGTATTATTTTTCGTTTTCTCGTAAACTTTCTTACCTCGATGTACAAGCCAATGTAGAAGAAGCTATTGCAGAAATGTCTCTTAAATGAAAATTTTTTGATGAGAAATAATTGTTTTCTCAGAATTCAAAGCCAAAGATAGTGAAATTCTAAGGAAATAATTTTATTAAGAGAAATTTTTTTAACGTGTATTTTTTTTTTTATTTTTTATTTTTTAAATATATATATATACACACACACAATTGAAATTGTTTTGTAGGTAAATTTAACTTTTTATAAATTATACTTACTCAGGAGATTTCATTTTCTTGTAAGTATTTATTGCTATTTTTTAGAATTTGTACTTAAGAAAGCTATTGACAAATGCTCCAAAAAATTAATTTTTCATACAGCGACCAAACTGTAAAATTTCTTCGAATATAAATATAAAAAATCATATATTATATAAATATATAAACAGAAAAATATATTAGGACGAATACGGAAGCGTAGGTAAGGATGTTATCCTGCGTGATTTTGTCTAAGTACCCTAATGTACAGCCTGCAGCATATCGAGTCATCTGTGCAATATTCGTTTTCTTTATAATATGCTTTCGTTGCTTTCTTTTTAAGTTAAAGAAAAACATTTATCACACGTATTTGCCTACATACTGTGTACGTGTTACGATAAATGTTAACCGAGTCACAATTTTAAATATTATTAATTATGAATGGTCTTGAAATAAGAAAAAGTTGATTTTTTTTTTTTTTTTTGTTTTTGTTTCGTTTCGATGAAATATAAATAAAACTATCTCAAAAAGATAAATTTTTCATTTTGATCATTATTTATGAAGCAAAAATAAAGCACATAAGATTATTAATAAAATTAATACAATCGTGAACTAATAATGCATAATAACATAGAAATAAAAAAAATTAACGATTGCTCAATTTAATTCTGCAATTGAATATTAATCAAATTATTAATAAATAAAAATGTTACGTACTTTAACATATGAACATAATAACAGGCAAATAAATTATTATGTATATTATAATGCAAAAATTAAAAACTTATATTTTTGAAATAGTTTTCATTGTAAAAATATTTACTTATTATAAAGATACACCGGCAGAAATCTTCACAATTTTTTTCACATTATATTTATTATGTGATGAATTTAGTAGGATGAATTAAAAATAAATTATTTGAAATGTAAGTGCAGATTTGTACTTTTTGTTCAGTACTAATGTGCAATAAAAATTACGGAATCTGCAGAAATAATCCGTGCGCTTGAAAAATGAAAAAAATTTGGTGTTATCTGCATAAGGTGTTTGCAAAGCTGGTTAAACAAATGTTAGGCTTTTTTTTTGTAATTCACAAATTTTTCGTTGCGGAAACTTTTGTGCCGAAAGTAAGATTCATTTTTCATTCCGATTGGTTTATACGAAACGCTTGCGCCTAGTTTATACCATGCGAAGTCAGTCATTTGTACAAATTTAAGTTGAGACACAATTTATCAAGTAAAATTACTAATTTATATATGAGAAATATATAACTAATATATTTTAATTGACTTAATAATATGCAGTTTATGAATGGATGGATTGAATCAATAGTTGATTGCAATCTAGTTCATAAAAAAATTTAATAAATTAAAATGAAGAGGAACTCTGTAGCTTTACGCTGCCAACTTGACGTTGTTTTGAATTAAATGTGTTGAAAACACTGATTAAATAATATACATCAACTTTGATAAGATGAAAAAATTAGTAGAATGTAAGCAAGAAGTTCAACTTTATGTATTCCAAGTTGTGGCGAGTTTCCATTTAAAAATTATGAATCGTCAATTTGCTTAAAATATTATTACTTAATACAAGCAATGAATTATAATTTGATTCAGCGTTACTGAGCTAAGTAAATAATATTCAAAAAAAAATCTTGCATCAGCATTGATTTTGTTAAGCACAGTAATTTTAGTGTTTATTATGTGTTTTGCATGTATGTCAATCTGTGATTGTGTGTTTAAGTAAAACAAACATTCTACATTGTGTACCAAGAATCAAAATTTTAAGGAGCACCTAAGGTCAATTCTATATTATTTCATGTTTATCACTAATTATCATTAACAAAAGTGTTGCTTATATTAAATCATTATTTTTGAAAGAAAGTTTAAATAATTTGCCAGCAACATTAGGAATTTTTTTTTTTTTTTTTTTGTATTCAATTACATCTCTACCATTTGCCATTTGTTCCATTTTAATTCGCAACAAAAGAAGTAAAAAATTAAAAATTTGCACATGAAACGTGCGATGCAATAAAATTTGTACAAATTATTCGTTCAAATATTAAAAATTAATTGAAAATGATCGTCATTGACATAGGCTCTCCTTTCAAGGTGATTTAGTAGATGTATAAATACAATAAATTTTTATGTAGAACAGTCAATGAAATCCACCAATAATAAATTAGAAATTTTTTGTAAGCGTAGCTACGATTTAATGGTTTAGTTTTAAAATAGATATTAGTTCTTTTTATATTAAGTACAAGTAGTTGTTAACACTTCCTTTACTTTAAAATTTGTTTAATTTATAATCAGTTTCCAACAAATCTTAGCAAAAGTAACAATTCTTTGTGCAATGATCCTTTTAATAGTTTAGTAGTTTATATACATACATACATACATACATACATCCATTAATAACACTTCACTTTACCGTTTACTTTTACAAACATTTATCTAGCAAGAATTAAGAATTACCTTTAGGGAAAACAACTATCGTACTGATTTATTTTGTACTCGTTATATTATTTCGTCGAGTACGCAAGACTGTTTAAATTTGTCCTCTTCAGGAATTAAAAAAAGACGCTGAAAAAAAATATTTCGTCCGAAAATCGGCAAGTTCGCTGCAACAATATATTTACCTGTAAAAAAAAAAGTTAACAGCGACGAGTAGACAAATCTTGTCTAGGCAAAAATTTTATTATTATTATTATTTTTTTTTTTCATTAATTGCGACGGAGTTTATCCACCAAGTTTGGATTAGAAAAACAAAAAAGTCTGGAACGACGATTTGCGCGACAGACTATAATTTACTGGTAAAAAATAATATATTTTACGTCATATCGCAATACAATATATCAAAAATATTTTGTATGCATCTCATTTAAATGAATATATCGATGTATTTTTTTTTCTCTTCATTGCGATGAATAAATCTTATTACTAGACAAGAGAAAAAAAAAGTAAAGGTCTTTTTTTTTCTTAACTACAATTATTCAACTTCCTTCTCTTTCCCCTTTTTTTTCTTTTTCTTTTCCTTATTAACTGGTGCTGATTTCTCATCAGCTATTTGATTGTTTTCCACTTCGTCTGCATTTTCCTTCTTCTTCTTTTTCTTTTTCTTCTTGATTTCTGAAACATAATAAACGCTCGCTATAATGAATGCGCAATCATCAATTAAACCCAAGTTCAAATGCGATCAGCATACGCATTATTAAAATTAATATTTTATAATCTGTAAATGCAATTTTCTATGATCCTACAATTGAGTTCATCAAAATAATTAATTGCTTATTCCTTATACGTTTCCTTCCTCTATATCTTTTTGTTAATAATAAATTGTTTATAATTTACATTGACTTACATTTGCATATGATGTTTTGCTACTGAATATATTATCAAGACGAATACTCGATTGTACAAATGAAATAAATTAATAATTCTGATTTACACGCATGATCTTCTCTACTATAAAAAAACCACTCCACTTTTAACGTATTGATAGCAAATATCAGAGTAGCTGAAATCTTTTTTTAATCGTAAACCGCGTTATCATCTATTTAATCAATTTTGTCAAAAAGCTTCTAGCTTATAGCAGATTACATTTATCCACAAAAAATTGCATACGTAAATAAATACAATATAGCCATGGAAGTTTATTCATCGCTTGTAGATTGGCTTGGATCGTTAAAGACGAATAAATTGATCATTGGAAAGAATTTAACGGGGAAATAATAACGCAACTTGAAGGTGAAAGCGAAGAAAGTGCTCGTTGCGTCATCTAAATTTCATTATCGTTATAATCGATCGTTTGAAACTCGTCGAATCGGTCGAGATTGGCAAATATTATTACGTATATTGTACGAACCATGAGGAGCAAGCTCCACGTCCATGGGCGTCTCCTCAATTTCCTGCTTCACTTCCGGCAGCACCTCCACCACCGTCTCCCCCTCCTCCTCCTCCTCCTTCATCTTCTTCTTCTTCTTCTTTTTCTTTGTAGGCGCCTCCTCCGGCTCAAGCACGAACTTCTCCTCGTCCTTATTCTCCTCGGCCTCGGGTTCGATCTTCTTCTTTTTCTTTTTCGGCTTTTCGGGACTCTCGACCTCTGTGCCGAGTTCCTCGATAAGCGGCTTTCTGTCCTCGACCTCTGATATTCGCCGTTTGACATTAGGAATCGTGGAATCGGCCGCGGCCGGGTACTCCAGCACTTGGCTCTTCGTGTGGAACTTCTCGAAGGCGCTCTTGGCCCTGGCTGTGCCGCTTATTCTCCTCATGTTGTTACCCTCCTCGAGGATCCGCAACCGGGCCTCGAGCTTTACCTTGTGCTCGGTCCCAAGGTCGAACGACTCATCCTCTCCGAGAGCGTCGACCCTCGTGCAGAGGGCCGCCTTGGCGGCGAGCATACGCGACATCTTTCCCTTGTTGCGGGTCGTCGCCTACACAAAACATGGGGGGATTAAGTCATGGGAAGTTACATTATGCTACTCGATATTTCTCGGTGTCGCTTCGTCGTCCATCCACACTTCATCATTGTCATGCAAATACGCGAGAGCGAACGACGTTCGTTACATCATTATCTCTCTTTCTCTCTCTTCAAAGTTAAGTGTATTATGAGATCGGGATGTTTCGAGAGTATTTCAAGACTATAGCTGTGTGAGCTGAGCATTAATAAAACCAGCAATGACTATCTCCCGCTCCATAGATAGATGCAGAAAAATAAAATCTCTAATTTTTAAATAAACATTTTAGAATTTGAATTGTATTTCTACCGTGCCGTGTTTCCATTACAATAACAACGTACATCGATAAAATCTTTGCTTAATTTGTTGTTCACGATCAATTCGAATTTATAATAAGAAACACCAACGATATTATTGTTAATAAATTATTTATTGTTTTATGAAATAATTGAGCTTAAAATTGTTACGATTTGCCGTTTAATGTGATTGAAATTGTAAAAGAGCCTATAAACGTACTGATTAATGGAATGGAAATTTGCGCTTATCCCATTATGCCAAACAGTTGAAATTTGTAAAAGTGTCCAATTATATTACAAATCTTCGATTGAACCAACGACGACGAAGGACACTGAATATTTAAGGAAACTCGTAACAGCGCTGGGAAGTAATATTTACCTGACCAACGAGTTGAGCGTGATAGATGAGACCGTATTTTGGAGTGTCCTTTTTGGTTTTAAGAGCTCGGAAAAGAGCTTTTTCAGCACCGAGGATTTGTAAGGTTGATGCCGGATGCTTAGCGAGATTAATCAGCGAACCAGCGTGAGAAATGAGACGTGCGCCTACTAAATCGCCGACTAAAATTGTGAGATTTGGCGCCATAGCCATCATGCGAGTTTTGAGATAGTCGTACAGCTGAGCTCTATAATTAGAGATTTCTATTACCTGAAAAGAAGTAGCATTTAATAATAAATTCTTCTTTTAATTATTATTGTTATGAAATTTATCAAACTTATACAAAATTATTTACACGATGTTTAAATAATGGTATGGGAATATGGCTGGGAGTGTAATATGGAAAGGTGGTTTTTGATATACAGCTATACATATTCGATTAATAGCATACGATTCATTAATTGAAGCAGACCCCTCAAAATTTGTCGAATATACTAAAGTAGATAATGTTAAAAAATATAAAAGGATGATGATCTTACGATAATTAATATCTAAACGTTATTTATTACTGAAGCCCATTGGCTATTTGATAATGAAGAAATGATGGATCGATTACCTGATCGCACAAGTGTTGTATGTTAATAATATCGTCGTGTGAAATTTCTGTTCCCATAGATATTTCTGCAGCTTCTTTAACTTTCTCTTCGATGTCTTCTGGTAAAATGTCTGACAAGTCGGACTGAACAGCATTCTCTCTGGTTCCAATGATCTTTACCGTTTTAACGAACGCAATGTTATCGGTAATAATTTTGCCCAATTCAGGAAAATGCCAGCCATACCTTTAATCGAAATAAAAATTGTGTTCATGTTTATCCCAAAGAATAAATTATACTAAAACTTACCATTCTCTGCATCTCATAACATAATTATTTAATTCTTTGTCAAGATCATCCAGAAGACATACAGCCTGAATAATCATAGTATCAATTTTATCTGGAGAAAACTTCAATTTATACCTAGATAAACTGTGAGCCAAACCTAACACCATTGCTGTAATATCTCTTTTAGGTAAATTACCTAACAGACCATCCATTTGACTTCTTATACACCTCATTAATTCCTGTATCGATGTATTGCTAACGCAAGCTAAATTTAATTTGTCTTTAATGGCATTTCCAAGCTTAGCATCCGCAACAGCTATTTGTTCTTGAACTTCGGAGCACTGTCTTTTCAATAACTTCTTCAAAGATTTACATAGTTTGCCCTCGATAGCTGCTGTTGTAGCAGCTAGAGCTTCCGTCATATCGGCAAACTTCTCAAAATGTTTAAGTTTAAGGCTAAAAATAAATGAATACCCTTTAAAAAAATCATCCACACTTGCTTTTACATGCATAAACAATTGAATTATAAAATTGCAAATACTTCATTAAAATTACCAACTGATCCAAGAGACTTTTTCACTATTTACTTACATTTTACTAGCTCCTTCAGGTGTTTCAAAATCCAGGTACAGGTTATCGGTTTTGGCCAATTTATTTTCATCGAGTACCTGCAATTATAAACAATATTATATAAAATTGAATGTCGTTTTTAACAATTTGTGCCCTTTCACCATTTGATACAGAACGTCATTTTCGTAATTTTATGTTTAACATTGATTATGCTCTTCTTAACGAGCACGTGTACAACTTTGAGGTTATATCACTAAAGAGGGAAACAAAATTTATAAATAAACTGACCTTAAAAATAGCATATCCTGCCGGCGTTTCGAAAAGAACTAACATTTTGACACCTGCTTCTTAGAATTATTAAAGTATATTAAAATTTATATAAAAACAAAACTACAATCATAAATAAACACAAGGTACGCGACTTCTCATTGCTACAATACTTGTGTTGGCAGCTTTCGTAACTACCAACTTAAGATTTGATTTCGAATCTCTACGCGTTTATTGCACTTATATTGGTAGTCTTAAGAATAAAAAGCCAAAGTCAGAATGAAATTATTCGAAATAATTTTCAATTGGCAGTTGATTAAAGTTCAGGATGACTGATAACTAAGGACGACGTAAGTAACTTTTATATTCGTTTTAGTGTTGGATAATTCGATAAATATATATTATATAAATACAATAAAAAGAATATTTATAATATATTAAATGCGATAGTTATAGATTTCAATAAAACTGCTAGATTTTCAATTAAACCAGCAGTAATTAAGTATTTATTTCTTACAATTAATAAATATGAATATGATGATAGATGATAGTTTACGATTGAATTGGGAGAATAAACATATATTAATGCATACATATCTGTACTTTCATATTCAATAGTAAAATATTGCTAGTTCTGTCGATTTTTCCTTTATTATTATAGATTTACAAAATATATCACCATGTAATTACATTATTGCTTCGGTACATATTTGTGTCAAAATGTAGGGTATAAAAATGTATTTACCAAACGTTTATATGTGTGAAAAAATAAATGAAAAAATTTGTGAAATCTAGCACTTTATATGGTAAATGTAAATGAATAGAACAATTAACAATATTGGAAAATGTAAGTATTTATTGTAAAGAAGAATTAGCTTTTATATTAATTGATTAATACGTTTGTATAAAGTTCAGATTTGTTTGGATTGAATTAAATTGTTGATTTGAATAGGCTAAAAGATAATATCCATTTTCCATATTTCATTTCCTCCAGGTATAATTTTATCATTAATGTTTATGAAGAACTACCAATGTTGTTTTACCAGTATGTATTGTTTCTCGTTTTAATAATTTATTATATTCAAGCGATTATCGAAAACATTTTCATTCGCTAATTTCCTCATTTACTAATACGGCCCAAGCAAATATTTGTCTTATAAATCATCAACAATTTTCGCAGCTAATAATTTTATAAAGAATTTGTTGAAATCAAAAAGTACATTTTCTATAAAAAGAATCATTTTTACGGTAATGGCCTTCACCACCATATTGCTCAACATTTGACCCCCAGACATTTTTGTATAATTTTATTTTACCTCACGTGTGTTCTCTTTCTAGTCAAAGAAAGGTACTATAGTAGGTACAGTCAAGTACCGTTACTTTTCCCATTTGCTATAGCCAGAAGCAGCATACACTACATGCGGACAATAGGTGTATTAAGTAAAAAATTGGATAGTTGAACCACGTTTTCAATCTATCAATCAGACAAGTCGTCTAAACCGCTGGTAACTCTTGGTATTTCATTATCTTGCTCACTCATTGTCGTTACGTAAACTAAAGTGGTTTCATTAGATTCTACCATGAGAATTGAAAATTCTGTGATGTTTGAAACTGTACTTGGACCAAGGTCATTGTTATGACCACGGAGATGTTAACTTATTAAATGTCAATTTTTCTACCTTCCCACTCTTTGATACCGTACATCCCATTCACTTCAATATATCTTTTTCTTGCTGGTAAAAAACAAATTTTTAACCAACTTATACCAATAATTATTTCACAGCTGCTTTCTTTATTATCTATTTTATATGCAATGCGATAAATATTTTTCAGTTTTTTACACTTGTCCATATATTATTTTGTATCTCAAAATCCATCTTGAACCTTTGACTGACTATTTCCTGAGCCATAATTTATTTAATCCATCAAAAATTAATAAACGATTATTATATGCCTTTGCTATTTAAAAAAATCGAAATTATATCATTTGTAATATTACTTGAATTTAATTTGAAAAATAAATATTCGTAATTTATTTTAAAAATTTATATTTTTCATAATCAAAAATTTGTTATACAATAATTAGTCAAAATATAAATATACAATTGCTTTTTAATATTTTTTACAAAAACATGTTTTTAAAATTCAGTCTATTACTTAGTAAAGTGTTACATTGTTACACTTCTTGATTTATTTTAGCAATGTAAATCGCCGCATCAAATGCGAAAATCTTCATTGTCTAATGCTACGTTACAACATACTTACATAAAAATAAGTTTCATAAAAGCTACGCCTCGTGAGTGCAATGAAAACTTGGTTTTCATATACTTTACATACCTTTCCACTTATTCTCGCGTGCACTCATCTCTCTCTCTCTCTCTCTCTGTTCGATACGCTCATGCGCAAACATACACACACATACCAATTCTCTCTCTCAATTTCTTCTCATGTCCTTTGTCTATCGATCTCACCCTCTCT
>NW_011948419.1:3359500-3365484 GCF_000503995.2 Ceratosolen solmsi marchali | reverse complement strand
ATAGCATCCTTCCTTCTCTCCCTCTCTCTCCCTCCTTCACTCTCTCTCTCTCTCTCTCTCTCTCTCTCTCTCTCTCATCCCCTCTCACTATCTCACTCTCTTTCTAAAACATATCTATATAAAAGTATATGAAAGTCATAACTTTTATGACCCATTAACTTATATAAATGCTTTTTACAATCAGATTTTTATAATAATAAAAAGGTTGATGAAAAATTAATGATAAGGCGTATTGGAGGATATAGCGCGAGGAAGTAGTGTGTAGCACAATTATTATGTATTAGGATTTACTGCGCTAAATTATTTTATACGCATACGCAGTCACAAAATAAGATAATAATACATTATACGTGAATATTCATGTGATAGCGACGTTGAAAACTATTTGTAATTGTATTATTTCATGTGAAAACGTTAAAAACATTCGTAACGCCGTATTGCACACAAGTATACATTTTCTGGTTCCAACTACATTTGCTTTTCCTTTATGAAAGCGAAAGACAAACATCCAAAGACGAGAAAATCACACGGTAGAAATTCGTATAATTCATGCTCTATATGAATTACCTTCGTAAGCTTTCCACGAATAGCAAAATTTTTTACAGATTTTTACGTGACCTAGGCTGTCTTGCATAAATTATTAAAAACTTTATATACCTAGTTTATATATGGAGAAAATAGATTTTCAACCAAATGTAATTAATCGTTGGATTCAATGTTAATGGAGGATAAGAAGTTACGTGGTGCTTGTAAATCAAACGGCATTTATTATTACGCAAAGAGTTAATTAATGTTAAATAATAATTACAATTCGTAACGGTTGTGAGAAAAAATAATAATTTTGGAAAGCCTGCTTGTACTTGCGGAATGAAAATATGCATAAAAAGCGCAACGAAATTATTACATCTTGAAATTGCGATGTCACGTCAACGGCTGAACAACTTCTGTAACCTTGAAATATGGATTTACCTTTAAGCGGTAAAGATTCTGTATGAATTATGCGGAAGGTACTTTGAACTCTCAAATTTTGTACACGATAAACTTGGCGCGAACCATCAGCCATGCCGTATCGACATAATCTATCGATGCCAGTAAAGCTCTAACCTATTCCTCGGATTTCTCAAATGCCGACGTAGGTTGACGTCCTAGCCGTTTGCAAGTCGCTCGGCAGCAACGAGCCACCGCCCTAATCATCGGTGCATGGACCTCGCGGCCGACGCGCAATTCTTGAAAAATCCTTAGCCAAGTGCTCGGCAATCGCACCAGGTCCGTCGTTCCTTTTGGCGTCTCGTCACTTGGCGGAGTAATGCGAGCCGATGTTGGACGAGGAGCCCCGATGATGGTGGTGATGGTGCTGCTTGTGCGCAGGCCCGGAGTAACGGCTGCCCGGCCGCGAGTGCACAATCGCGTAGTGATCGCTGTTCGTGGAAATGGAGCGCGTCGAGTTCATCGTCGAGCCGCCGGACGTGTAGCCGGGCTTGCCGTTCAGCGAGTACCTGGAAGAATGGACGACGTGGATTGTGAGTGGACGCTAGGTTATTTGGTGGAAGGGGAGGGGGTCGGGGTGGTGGACTGCATGTTGGCAAGCGCTGGCAAATTTCGATTGCCGGAGATGTGTATTGATGAGGGGGAGCGAGCATGTGGGATGCATCGTCGATGGTAAATGTTGCGAGAGTTTGTGGATGAGACGGACCCTCGAGTTAGGTCGACAAGTTAAGCGGTATAGTTATTAATCCGCTACTCTTGCAACAAACTTAACCATCGCTAATAATAATTATAATGATTTTTATTATTGTCTTTGTCACTGTCGCGGTTGTTTTACTGTTATTGTTATTGTTGTTGTTGTTGTTGTTGTTATTGTTGTTATTGTTATTGTTATTGTTGTTGTCGTCGTCGTTGTTGTTATTGTTATTGTTGTTGTTGTTGTTGTTGTTGTCGTCGTCGTTTTTGTTATATGTAGAGTCGAGAATAATTAATGCATTAGGCCAATCAGAATGTATTATATGGTAATATGTAAGGGTCGTTAGATGAAATGAATGGAGCGAGGATTCTTTAATAGTTTTATGCAATCATTATTAATATATAATAAATCTATGCAGTCGATAACATTTAATTACCCACATTAATATTAATGTTGGCACTCTTAGAATTTTTCAGGTTTTAATCCGATTTCCTTTTGAAGTTTCTGCCTCGTTAATCATTTCACTAAAAATTCCATGTAAAATAATACGCAATGAATTTTCACGAACAATGAAATCTTACTTTCACTTTAAAACAGAATGAAAAATGTATTTTCTGATTCTGAACTGATATGAATTGTGTGATATGTGCCAGCAACATAATGTTTTCCTCAAAGAGATACGTTTTAAATATTTTTCATACATTTGACCCTCCCCCCCCCCTCCCGTTATCTCCCTCTATTTCGCTTGCGGTTTCTCTGCCGTACATGTTAAATTAATGTAAACAATAAAATGGAATATTCTTTATAATACTCATCACATGTTAAAATTCGTCGTTCGCTATGTATTCGTTAAATATACAAATATTGTAAAACAATGCAATTAAATTGATTGCTTGGTCTTATGTAAAAATCTTGTGATATTAATATTTTAGAAATGTAATTCAATCATAAATTAATTGTTTTAAGTAATAAAGCAATTACAATGTTAAAGTTTGTCGTAAATATGGAAATTGCGCGAATGACTTTAACATTTTCGGTTACTTGTATTTTGAAACCTTGCAAGATAATGAGTATGTACGCGCATGCTTGTAAATAAATTTCAATTGTCCCTTGTATTTACGACGCGTCTTTTTCAATCTTCATTTCATAGCAAACTTTCGCAAAATCGTCCCTATTAAATATTTCAATCAACAATATCCATGAGTATAAATTACACAGACTGAAAATTTTACCGACATACTTGCAATAGTAAATACTCTGCCCGCGCGCGCGTGCGCATGTATAATATTTATAAAATAGAAGTGAATTTATCGATCTCCGTTAAAAATCCAATCGTTTCCCGAGATTATAGATTTTTTTTTTCAACGCGATAATAAATAAATCAAAATGAAATCCTGGCAATACATACGCATGCATGCGCCGATTAACACGCGATTGAGCCAATAAATCATGCAAACAAGCAAAGTACGTATAAGACAGAAAGAGTGCGGCAGAGGCATTTGGAGGGCCATCGATATAGCATAATTAAAGTCTACTCGTATTTTGGTTTTTAATCGTATGATTAAGATTCGAACCTAGAGCCATACTGAGATCCGTGCCAACTGCGATAAGGATCGTAGTCCTCGATGATCGAGGGCTCCTTCTCGATGATCTCCGTGCGCGCGCAGCTGCATGTCATCGCCGAGCAGAGGAAGATGTTGATTATGAACATTATGAGGAGAAGGATGCCCAGGGCGATGGCGAGCCAGAGGAGCCAACCCGGGTGCACGGCACCGTCGTCGCATAGCGGCTGCAGCACTGCACAATCAAAAGTGGGTTACGGCATTTGGAGCTAATCGTAAAAGCACTTCCGCTCTTTCGTCCCACTTCACTTTAATTCCCGTGGAATCAAGGTTTGACGAACGGTGCTCGTGTTCGCGAGCTACTCGACGCTTTACGTGCCCGTGTCGTTTATGGTGTCGATTCCCCGTAAATCGCCCAACATTTCCTCTCCACCTTTGTTACAGTTTCCTGTCTCTTCGGCCTTTGAATTTAATATTAACATACTCTGCACGGCCGTCTCGATTGGCTAAGAAAACTTTGCCGAGCAACCGCTGATTTACAATAGAAAAGAGTAGTACAGAGTGTGCGTATAACATATCATTTTGATCCTTCGCTTTACAGCTTAACTACTTAATAAAGCATCTTTCGCCTTTATAGACTATAATTTTATATAATTTTTTGCGCCCGCGCACGTCGCAAAAGAAGCAGTAACGGTGTAAAAATTATTGCCGTAAAGTTGATGGTAATGTGATAAAAATAGAAACTTCTTGTTTAATCCGACGTTCTTTAAAATGAAATTCTACATTGATCATTTATGGATTGAGTTAGCGTGGGTTGTCTAATTTAAGGGTCTATAAATATTTATTATTACTAGAAAGAACATTTGGATAATTGAGAAATGTTCTCGAGTTATAATTAGAAATTAACTTAGTGAAATTATAAAGAAATTTAAGACAAGCATACAATATAATTGTGTGGACAATAATATGGATTATTGGATTGTTTTAAGGTTCGATAAGATGTATTCGGGAGTTCGGGACAATAAGCAATTAATGATAAAAAATCTACGATTTTAAAATCTTTGTGCTCGTGTTTCCCGGAAACTTAAGGCTGCCCAATTAGACGGATGAAGCACTTCGATATCAAATGTATAAGCACATGCGGGTTTTTTTTTTCTTTTTTTTTTTTTTTAAATCATTTAAAGAGCGTAGCCCGGCTAGATTTGAATTGTAAAATAAGAAATAAATGATAAAATGCACGTTAGAGGCTAAGAATTTGCAATAATTCATCGATTCGCAAAATATAATGGCCATTATGGGCGTAAATTATGAATTAAGTAAGAAAATATCGAAAAATTGAAAACAGGCTTGTAAGTGTATAAATACACTTCAACGTCAAAATCTCGATGTTAAATAAATCTAAAGGTTTCTTATTATTAAGTTCTGGCGTGTATTATCAGATAGCGCAAACACATTATGACAAAAGCTCGCTTTTGCCCTGAAAATCCTTTCTGACATCTGCCTATCGGAACCAGTGATTGTCTTGCGTAACTTACTGGGAGTGTCGCCAGGGCTAAGAACAAATACGCTCGTTCCGGCGTGCAGGACCGCCTCTTCCTCTCTCGGTACTATTTGTCCTTTGGTTGGCGCAAAATTGCCGTTCTTTATTCCAACGGCGTTTTCATCGCCGTCGCAGACGGGCTCGCCGCAGCTTTCTATTAAAAAATCATCATAATGATTCACGCGTTGAGAAGTCCGCGAAACAATTTTAATGCACACAATGGATTTATTATGGTTGGTGGTGGGGGTTCGGTAAGAGTCGCGCCGATCTACAATTGAATCCATTACGAATACAAACGAATTATCGTCGGGTAGGGGAACCGATCGTTCTAGGCCCGATCGCGCATAATACGTTGCTTCCGAATCTAATTTATTGACGGGTGACTGTCACGATTAGCGAGTGGAAGTACACGATTACCCGCTCGTAGCGTGGCGGCGCAATGGCCAACATTCAAGGCCACAGTCAAACAATTATCATTGATTATAATAATTATAAATGCCTTGCCGAGACAAAAATGCACTTTTACCGATGACCCAACATTTTCATCAATGCTGTCGAGCAGCTACGGTCTGGCAATATTTAAAAGAAGAGAGAAGGATAAAAAAGAACGCTCGTTTCGATACACTATGAGTTGTATAATTATATCTGTCGAATAATTCTTACCTTTACAAAGTACGATTTCACACTGGAGATGCAGTTGCTTTTGCGTATCGGAGAATCGGAACGCCGAGAGCATAGCCTCGGCCGTTCCGGCATTTCGATTGTAGACGAATTTTGAGATGAATTTCGCTTTGTCGGGACACCTTGCAAATAAGCGCACGATTATATTATTGTGATATCTCAAGTATTCGCTTATGGCTGTCGGTTTGTTTGCGTTAGTTAAAATTATAAAAATTACCCTCTCTCGTCGATAATCGTGACGTTGTGGTTGTCGGTGTCGAAGCCTAGACACGACTTCACTCGAAAACCATAAGCACCTAAAATTGGGAAACAAAATTTACCGTTAGCGTAGCACTTCATTCGTACGTAAAATGTCATTATTATGTAAATGTAATCCGTTTGTATTCAAATTTTACGATGCCAATACAATCGAGCCTTTGATTTATTCTGGCTTCGTATAAGTAAGGAATCAAACGACATTCGATGTATTAGCTTGATGCAAATTCAAAAAAAAAAAATAAAAAAATTTCGACCAGGAATG
>NW_011948419.1:3330669-3359488 GCF_000503995.2 Ceratosolen solmsi marchali | reverse complement strand
GAAAAAGTTTTTTTTTCCCCTCCCATACGTTTATCGTGATTGTAAAAACAAATATGTATCGTGCAAGACAATGGATAGCGGACTTAATTGTCCGACGCCCTCAATCATTAATTAGGAAGCAATATTTATGTTTTTAATCGTGATAAGTGAGCTGAAAATTGGTAAAAATGTCGAGTGAATGTGGTAAGCGCGAGGAGGCTTTAATCATTTGGACGAATATGGTAAAATCGAGCGTACGTCGAACGTCTTGAGGCATCTAGGCATAACCATTTGAAGGATTAATATTGCCTGCTAATATCTCGCGAAATTGTTTCAAGATCGCCAAGCACGTATGTTATTTTGTGCGCACGTGTGCGTATGTGTGTGCGTGTGTGTGTGTGTGTGTGCGTGCGTGTGTGTGCGCGCGCGCGCTCGAATACCTGAAATTCCGAATCACGTGAGCATGTGATAAAATATGGTGACTAATCGGCTGCTGGTACCATAGATCTACCATCAATTTCTCTGCTTTAATTTTGTTTCCGCGACATATCTCGCATGAACTTTTACGTATCAAAGAATTTATCTGCAGTGCGTTAAAAGAAATTGTGTATTTATGAATGTTTTTTAGAAATGATTAAAGTATGAAAAGATCCATCCCGTTGGCAAAATTCACTTTAAGACAATCCAGTACGAGCATTATAAGAGTAAATAAACTATGCCCGTGTCATAAAGCGAGTCGATAGCATGAATTAGTATGAGCATGAACTGAAATAGTTTTATAGTCCGTGATGAAATAACACTTTCTCATTTCAGGGAAAAACGACGCACACCGCACGCACGCACGCACCCCCGAGAAAATGGGCTTTTCCTTTCAAGGTATTCGAGGTTAATATTAAGATCATCGGCCGATGGGAACAAAATAAAAAATCACTGGAGTTTCGCAAAAGCTTGAGCGCATGCGCATAGCGAGGGCAATGACGCAAGTAATACTTACCATCGACCGGCGATATCTCGGCGCGCAGCGTGTAGTTATGCCCGAAAATGGCCTCTTGCACTCGCCGCGAGGAGCCGTCCAGTAGCCGCAAGGACACCAAGGACGTTTCATTTCTACAATCGAATAGAGTGTATAATATAATATGGGTGCCACTAAAATGCATCGGCCGACCGATATTAGCCGATCGCGGCGACAAGAAGTTGCAGATTGGCGACGATGACAGGAGCGATAGGGCAAGGGGAAGGGAAGGACGAGGACGACGGCACCGATGCCGATGATGGCGACGACGACGACGACGACGACGACGACGACGACGACGACGACGAAGACGACGACGATGAAGAAAGGGGGGGGGGGGGGGTAAAGGAGGGAACGGTGGTGAGTCGCTGTTGCACAATTCAACCGGCCTTGGTCAAAGCTTTTGGGATTAATTTCCAAGAGGTGCTTCTTTAACGTCACTAGTCTTTGTCATTCCCTCAGCCAATCCTTACCTTTTTTTTTTTTTTTTTATATATTTTGTCTCTCGTATATCACGCGTCCCTTGGCTCGATGAATTTCACGCAATATCTGTAGGAGGTTACATGAAATCTCCTAAGCCAAGCTATTCGAGATGGCGTTTCTCTACTTTTTTTTGTATATCGCGCGCCTATGAAGAAGTTAATGTCACAACACGTCCGTCTAAATGCAATATTTAACCGAGATATTTATCAAGTTTATCGTTGATTTCGGGCGCAGCTTTGTTATTTTTAAATCACATTCCAAATTGACTATAATTATCTATTAATTTAATAAATACATTCAATCGCCAGTGGAAATTAAGTAGAGGAAATTTTTGCAAAAAAAAATTACCCTTTAATTGTGACGAGGACGACGATGACGACGACGAGATCAACGATAACACCAACAATAACAATAACAGCTGCTAATATTAAAAATTTTATATATCTGGTACATTTTATCTTTGCATAAATAATAAAGTACTTTCTTTACAACTGTCAACGATATTTTACTCGTTACGGTAATCCCACTGTTACCAAGCAGTCTTTACTTAATCGCCAAATATTAGCAACATTAACGTGCAAATCAATTGTAGTGCTGACTTTCACCGCTCGAGAGGCGCAGTGCAACATGAAAGTCGTCTTTCATGCCTCTTTCCTTGTCAATCACATCCTTATACGTCTACCCATGATAATCCTTCATACATCTGCATAAGTATTCAAGCGAAGAAAGTTAATGGAATAACGTACCTGGCGTTTCTGTACTTGGTGTTGCCGCACGTTATTACGTAAAACTTGTCGTCGGCCAGTTCGAGAGTTTTGTGGATCCTCACAGCTATCGAAAGCGAGCGTTCGTCCGTGCGCTGCAAGAGAAGAGAAAAAGGAGCGAGTTGATTAAAACGAGTAATTGAGACAAATATCGCGCGTCTCTCTTTAGCCCGAGCAGTCGCTTTTGCATCGCTCCAACAACGTAACATTTAACGCAAATATTTGCCGGAGTAAAAAACTTTCCTTTCAGGTTGCTGCGCTAATCTTGTTGGCATTCGTTTCTCAATAGCTGCGGTGCGAGCGTCCATTTTCACACTGAATTTGCGTTTAGAGGATACGGAATGGAGGCTGCAAGTATTTATGTACGGTTCGAGGCGCGTTATCTTGTTTACAGGATAATTCTTTTTTCTTTTGGCGACCGAAACTAGAATGTGCGTAATTTAAACGCGCCAGAGGTGCGCGCTTTTAAAAAAAGGCCATTTGTAAATCAGTTGCCGATTGTGCTCTGTTGCGTTACAATGGAAATGCATATTTCTCTCTCGCGGCTCAAGAATTACAATCGGTGCTGCGCAAAGCATAAGTCATTGTTAATGTTACGCTCATTTACGCCAGTGAAATAGATTTTTATAAAAAATGCGATCCACATTAATTGCTTTTGCAATAAAAATTTAAGTGCTTGTGAGGGGGGCGGGATGGGAACATGGGGGGGGGGAATTCGAGCGTATATATATATATATAGTCATTGCGACATTGGGTGCATCTAGGCATTGTAAATTTTATAAAGAACGTCCGACGAATTGTCCTAACGGTGCATTATCTAATGGCTTATCTTATGCAAAGTCCGACGTGAACTCCATAGTTATCATAAAAATAAAGTGCTTTCTTTACGGGAGGATCATTGTATCGGTGTATTTCCACACGCTTCATTTTTGTATTACGTACACGCAAATTTCGGTCGACATTCAATAGAGAACGCGTGCAAATTTAGTCATTCGTTCATCTTGCTTTGTCACTTACCTACCATCATGATAAACAAAATAAGTTAATTAAATGGCTATTACGGTATAAAGAGACAATTAAGTGGAACGTAGATCTAGAAATCATCTTGGACTAGAGTTGTGTGACTGTAGCAATAGAATTAATAATTTCATCTCTTTATCTCTGTTCAACGCACTTGTAAACTCGACGATACAATATTCTACATTGTCCATTCGTACAAACGGCTATTCAAAATTGAAATTCGAATTGGAACTCGAGTTTTACGCCCCTTAGTGGCTGACGTCTGGCTGTCTTCGTGGACGTCAAATTACGGCATTCTGTTCTGGTCATGACTGACATTTGCGGATCAACTGCAATTGTCGAAAGAAGGCTATGCCAATCCAATCACTACATACTTACTTCTTATTTCTCACGTTTGCGTATAAAGTAGCCAAGCTGAGATGGACGAAGGAAAATACAGACATAATCATTCGTCGATTCTGTTCTGCATTTCATTATTGTGGTTTACATTTTCATTTGATTAGACGAGAAAGTTACACTAAACCTTCTAAACTGGGCATTAATATATATTTATGCATAAGTTTATGCTGAAATCAAACGAGCCGTACAATTGTTCGATAATAATGTCGTAAGTTTCGAGAGGGAATTAAATATTTTAATTTAAAAACCTTCTAACTGCACTGCTTTCTCTCTTCGTATATTCGGCTCGAAGCTTCTGTTTGTTTCTTTGTCCGACTGTTCGCCTCTCTGTAACCGCCTTCCTTAGCGCCGTCGTCATTCTCTCTCTCTCTCTCTCTCTCTCTCTCTCTCTCTCTCTCTCTCTCTCCCCCCTCCATCATGCCGTTCTGTCTCTATCTCAATAGTACCACAATCCCTAATTCATGCTTGCATGGTACCCGCAGTGTTGAGAAGATGCTTGTATTCGCGATTCATAAACAACTCTTCCAATCGTGATTTATGGCCAAACATACGTAGTAATATGTATTTGCGCATGTATAACGATATTTTATTTGGTAAAATTTAAGCTGGAACTATTGGCAGGGTTTGTTTTAATATCTCTTTTTCTTTTAGTAAATACAGATTACTGGACAGGTACGCAGGTTTTCTCAGAAATTTATTTGCAGAGACTATTCATCGTTGGTATTACCAACCAAAATAAAATAGCATTCATTTTATTTCATAATGACTATGGAGCTTTTGAAATCACAAACGGCATTTTTACAACATATTTTACAATATAATGATGAGTATATAATTTTAATGTATTACAAGGTATCGTTAAAAAAATTAAACGAAACTATGAAATCGGTTTAAAAATGACAGTCGCTTATTGTACTTTAACGTCATCACAATAATTGTATACTTTGCTGCAATGTGAATATTATTTAATTACCATATTTTCGCATTAAAACCTTAAACCGTAACACTTTAAAGTTTCAATGTGAGAAGATTCAACATTTTGTCAGGCAATTTTCATTATATATATATATATTATGTAATCTGAATAATATAATTATGCGTTTTTAATTGAATGAAATTAACGTTTCGTAAAGTTGTCGAGCGAGATGGTAACAAACATTGTGATACAAGGCAATTTAAAACAATTGATACGCAAGAGAATATTTATTTATCCTGGTGTAAGTATTAAAAGTTTCATCAATCAACATATGTTTAATATAATAATGTTGTAATGAAAATTTCATTTAAATTCGAATTTAATTTTTAACGCATTTAATTGAAAAACTTCATAAATACATTATACAACAATTCCTCACATTCACAGATCATATTTATTTCTCAATTAAAAGTCACACATTATATAGTACTAAATATATACATATATATATATATATATATATATATATATGTATGTATGTATATATGTATGTATGTTGAATAATATCGGTTGCCATTTACATAAAATAAAAATTTATATTTTGCTTCACTGCAACTCTCTAGCTACAATTTATTCATACTACAATTTGTGATTAACAGGATCATAAGTATTGCTTATGTAGCTATAATCAACGATTGTACAGTTTCATTCGTAATTTCGGTAACAGTAAATATCGTATGTATCTTATGGCTCTTATAATCTTTAGAATTCTAATATTTTATTATTTGAAGGTTTTCTCGACATACGTAAATACAAATGTAATATTTTACATCAATAATGTTGTTTTATATCGTTGAAGAATATCGTTACCTATTAACTTTGGTCTTTCGTAAGTACCAAATTTATTGGAAGTTATGTTGCTTTTCTTCTTTTTTTTTTTTTTTTTTTTTTTTTTTTTTTTTTTTTTTTATAAGTCTTAGTTTCGTAGTTAAATACTAAAGGCTAAATATACAAACTATTGGAGCGTTTCGACCAACTTAGTACAGTTCATATACGTTCCTTTTAATACTTATTTTAAGATTAGATAATGAATTTAAAAGAAAAAAAGAAAGAAAAAACTTTAAAGACTCCATTTTGTTATTTTCAACGCATTTATCGGAGCGAGTCAGAATGGTAATATTTTTTAAGACAAAAAAGACCGGTTTGGAGAAAAGTGCTTTTAACGATTCATTGCTATTAAATATCAATTGTTTCCCACGTGCATTCGCTTGTACATCAGAATTTTGAAGTCTGACATGCGGTGAGACCTGAAAGCTTACATAATTGAATAAAACGAAAATAATAAAACTTGCCGTTCTTAAGTAAGAAAAAAAAAATCGCGACTGGTTGCCCAGAGGTGCACGCAGACAATTGCAGTTTATTGTTCGATACGTAGTGGCTAGTGTACGCTCCTACATGTGTTTGCTCGTGTGTTTGTGCGCGCGCGCGTGCCCGCGCTTGCGTGATTAATAATACAAGCTTGAAAGAAGAATAAGTCGGCTGTATCTGCGTCGATCATAATTACGTAGACCGCAACTTACGAAATATCTTGCGGCTTAATTCTCAATGTGTTGGTCAAATTTGTATTTCACGCTCGGCGTGCGAGCGCATGCGTCCCGTCAGCCGAGTCCAACGCCAAATCAACAGGATCTTCGGTCCCGGGCTCATCCGAGCGAGCCTTTACTCATTCGCGCGTAAATGAAGCTGCGTAAAGTAACTCACGTTGTTGACGATGATGCCGCAGTAGTCGGGCGAGTCCGGCATGGCGAAGAGGTCGATGCTCAGGCTTATCTGCGTGGACCCGTTGCCGGCCATCATGCAGGGTGGCCGCCTGTAATCCTTGTTGTGGCCTCGCGCGTGCAGCGCTCCAACGAAGCTCTGGTTGAAGTTCACCCGTATATTCATGTTGCCGTGCTGGCACATGGCCGTGACCGTCGGGTGGAAGCCCGCGTCCAGCAGCTGCGCCCGGCCCTGTGCACGACTTTGATTAGTCGAGGGATAGGGTCGTTAATGAAAGCACCGCTTGCCCGGGATAAGGAAGCGGCACCGAATCCTCCGTCGTTTCTTTAGTGGTACGACATTCGTGCATGGGAATTTCAATCTCGTCAGCGGCAGACTATAATTTTAGGTATGGGGTGGCGTGGCGTGGCGTGGTGTGGCGGGTGGGGGGGTGAGAAAATGTCCCCCAAGCCCCCCCCCCGGGGGGGGGGGGTGAGAAGTCGAGTATTGCTTTAGGAAGTAAAAGCGACGAGTGTGATGATGTGGCGGTGGTGGCGACGACAACCCCGCGGAAGGGCGAGAAGGAGGAGAAGGAGGAGAAGGAGGAGGATGGGGGGAGGGGGGATGTAACTGTTTGAGCTGGTAGGTGTACCGTTGTCGCAGGGACAAAATGAAAAAGCGAGCTTGACAATCGATATTGCCTTGGAAAGTCCTTTGAATCAGCGTCAAGTTCGATCTACTTTGCGAGCGTGAATGGAGGAGCGCCGGTATGGGGCATTACGGTAAGAAATTCCGAGGCTCATTAGCGAGTGAAAGAAGCTCCGTAGCTCGATCCCTCGTCTCTACTCGTCCAGTGCGTACGTCATGCTTAGGCTAACGAGCGGACGCACGTTAGTTCCTTCCTTACCATTAATCGCGTGATTCATCGATTTAGGCCCTCTCCCTTCGTTTCCTTTTTCTCCTTGGGGTTACTCGTGCGCGTACGAAAATTTTGTGACTGCAGTGGAGGGCGGGGTTGGGGGGTTGGGGGGATTATTTATCAGCGTGGCCGACCGCGTTATTTATTATAGCCGCGGGTGCGTAAATTATCCGGTACGTATGAATTCCCGTAAGGTAAGTTCGTAAAGCAAACTCCAATTTGCAGGCGAGTAGCGGCCGGTTAAAATCGCCGGGCCGAAAAAGGGAAGAGCGAGCCGCAGAAAACGAGCCAAACTCGCTCTCGACCGGACTTTCTCTCTTACCTTCTCGCGGCGCGCCGCTTAAAATTCCCTCTTCCCTCCCGGTCCCTAAGCCACCTTCCGCCGTCTGTCCGCCTTTGCCGCCGTTTTTCCTCGCCGCTTTTTCTTCAACTTCGTTTTCACTTGGTTGACGCGCGCGCTCCCCAGGTGATAATAACCGCCTACGTCCTGCGCGTCGAGTGTTTGCCAGTTTACGTAGGGGAGACTGGAGGCATTCTTAGGGAGATAATGGAAGTGCGCATTGTTGCTTCGGCGGAGAGTGCGAAATGCCGCTTCGTAAATATCGCGGCAATGTGTGTGCTGGCGCGTATCTTCATTATAATATCTTCATATGGATTATCAAATATGGAAGATAGTATTTTATTTAATGAAAAGAAGAAACAAAAACAAAAAGCAAAAATGAAAATTAAACACCAGTTTGATTGAAAATAACTTTATTGATAAATTTGCTTTACCGGGATACGTCTGGTAAAGCGATTGTAACGAAGACTAAGCAGAAATTATTTAATTTAAAAAATGCATCGTTTACTCCGTCCGAGTGTTGCTTTTCGATTAAAAGCAAGCACCCAGTAATTGAAATATTGCTAGGCAT
This sequence comes from Ceratosolen solmsi marchali, assembly GCF_000503995.2. NCBI lineage: Eukaryota > Metazoa > Arthropoda > Insecta > Hymenoptera > Agaonidae > Ceratosolen > Ceratosolen solmsi. The sequence goes on along the minus strand of NW_011948419.1, from coordinate 3,351,327 downwards.
TAAGTATATTAAAATAAAGACTCTCGACTTGATGGAATGATGATAATGATGATGATTATGATAATGATGCTGCTGCTACCTCCGCCACCGTCGCTGCTCCTGCCGTTTGTTGATGATAATGACGATGCTGGTGATGAACCTTCGACCTATCTATCACCGTTTAAATAATAATAATTAATATGATCCTGTAAACTTGATGCAAGGAAATAAGAAAACACCGTAAATTCAAGTATTCGCTGAAGACTTTTTTACGATATAAAAACCAAGACGGTTTTCTAACAAATTTTCTTTTTTAAGTATATTTACTCGTTAACGTAGAAAATGAAATTAACATTTAGAAATTCTTTTCTAAAAATTTTATCGCCGTCACGCATTAGTTTACAAATATATTTATAAGGGAATACAGGCGAGCGCGTACGACGAGAACGTCAAGGGTATGGAAAGACTTAAGGCACTGAATTCAATACCAACTTCATGTCAATTTACCTGAAAGAAACAAATCCGAAAGATGCTGCTGAATCATTCCCCCAATGAAATTACAGTAAAAATTTAAGGTCGAAATGTACAGTATCGTTCGGTTAGGATTTTATCATGACTTGGCCATTTCACAACAATGTAACCTGCTTGTATTACTAGTAATATATTAGTCGGGTAAAATTTTAACGAAACCTTATTAAATCGATTCAACATTGTTGGCATTGATAATCATTATTTAATTGGATCATTCGCTTATATCCGTAAAATTGAGAAGTCGCTTCTTTAATCGTATAACTGTATTGAAGGAAAAGAAAGCTTTCAGCTGTCTGTCAATGATGCATTCCCATTAGAAAGTTTAAAATGCCACAAATGAAGTAGCGAATTAACTAAAAAAATTACTTTGACACTTTACTTATTCTGTCGAAATTTTACAAGTAATTATGTAGACCGAAAAGAAGTATTATTACAAAAATATAAAAAACTTTTCTAGTAAAAATATATTTTCCAATGCTCTAATTATTTTGCCTTTGTAATTCAATTTCTCATTATATTACATTCGTTACTGAAAGTTTTAATTATTTCACAAACTCCAATCAATTTATATGAACATACGTCATAATAATAACAACAGCAACAACTAAAATTATAATAATAATAACACTAATGAAAATAATAATAATAATAATAATAATAATAATAATAATAATATACCTGTTCATTTGTCGAGAACAATTTTTATCGTTTTAGAAATCTACTACTTTATAAATATGTTTTCGAGTGCAGATATATCTTGGACATACTGCAAGAACAAATTAATTTCAATGCCGCATCATTTACCGTGTACTTGTTTCTCATCTACCATGGCTCATTCAATCCCATATTTATGACTTTCTTCATACTTTCTATAATACATTTCGATCTTTTCATTTTATTTATTTATTTTTTATTTTTTACTTTCAAACGAACTCTTGAGACTAACAATCTTAGCTTTTACTTATTGCAATTTAATCATATTGGAGATGAGCATTGGACATCTATTTTTAAGCTTATGAACCATTTATTTACACGGATAATCCTTGCGTAACTCTCTTACGAGCCAATTACCGTAAACAGACTCGCTAAATTTAAATTTATGTCAATGTCGATGTCCTAATTGTTCATCTAGCCTCTCATTTCTCTTTCTTTCCTTTTCATTATTATATCCCGAATGAAAACACATTGAAATATTGGTTTAAAATTTTCTGTCTTCTAAAAGAAACCAAAGCAAAACTAAAAAGGAAAAAAAAAAAAAAAAAAAAAAAGAAAAAAAAAAAAAAAAAAAATGAAAAACATAAAAGATCCAAAACGACGAGAAGCAAACTATTGAAAAATCTACTATTTTGCAAAGCCTTTTCGCGCAATTTCCAATGAATCGTGAATAGCTTTGTATTGTACTTATGTTTTTTTTTCTTTTTTTTCTCCGTTTTGTTATTTAATTTGTCCCACATTTATTTTCTTTTCTTCGTGACAATTCATCAGACTGTGAAAGAAATAAAGAAATTTTGACTTAATTCGATTCCTATTAAGAAAGCTGAAATTACGTAACCATCAGCTTATATCACATGTTTTCAATATATTATTTAGACCGAATTGCCATTGATTTGAAATGCCGTACCGTACGCAAGCGTTGGCTCAAATTTAATTGTGCTATACTTAATAATGTGATTTAGCAATGTCACGCGTCACTGGACACTGTTGTGTTATGGTTTTTTAATAATATATCTCACGAATAACATCAATAAGAATATTTTTAACGTAACATTCTTACATTCGATAATTTGCTTCGTGCACGACATATTTCCGCTGGCGACTATTAGGTAACATTTGTACTATCAAGCTGACTATATGAGACACTACCGGCCACTCGAATGTACGCCGACGGGTTATCTTGGATTAAAAATGAGTCTTCACATTTATATTCCAGGAGGAAACGCCTAGAAGCCGAAAGGCCGCGAGACTGCAAGCTCTTTAAAAGCCCCCATAGCCATATTGAGACTTAACCATACGATTGGTCTCCCCTATGCAATTGCATCGACTGGTGTCTCCTACTCTCCTTTCTAATCCTCCTACCTGCAACGCCTGGCCCCATCCCTCCTACGTTCGCCATCATCGTTGGCCGTGGGGATCGATGAGAGTTCGCACCCACACCTACGCCCATCAATCGAGCGACACCCACGTAGTAGCTGTTCCTAGCCGTCTGAGCCGTCTGATCCGCGCCTAAATGCCCGTAGAGAGGGAGCTTTTCTCGTCCGCCTGACCGAGATGCTGGACGTAGCATCGCTTTTCTTCCCGTCTTGGTCGTTTCCACGAGCGAGACCCCAGTCTCGAGTGGACAGGAGGCGCCTTAGCCAAGAGCGGCGTTGCGTTGCCAATTGTCCGCGCTCGTGTATCGGATGAGAAAAACGTGCTTAAGTTCCGACTCACTGCTATCATACTGTTATGCGTCTTGAATTCTAAAGCAGCCGCTCGTTGTTTTTTTTTTTTTGTTTTTGTTCTTTCCGCCTCTGCGCGGCCACGGTTGGGAATACAAGAACGAGCGCATAAATTATTGCCTTATGGCCTCCCTTCGTTCTATTAAGTGTTGATACTGCAAGTAAATCGTTGGAGGGGGCGTTGCAAACTACCAAGAGCAGGCCTCGTTTTATTCAGCGACGTTCGCCGCATCGGTGGACTGTTGATTCGATAAAAGTGGCCTTTAAAAGAGATGGGCGGCTCCTCCGACGATGGATCCTTCCCTCGCGGCTCACCAAGGCTGTTCCGATACCAGCCAATCTTTGGCAAGACAGAGAGAGAGAGAGAGAGAGAGAGAGAGAGAGAGAGAGAGCGAATGAGTTAGGAAGATGCCTAAGGAGATGCCTTGCTCTACCGAATGCTTAAAAATTGATCTGAATTAACCGGGCGCCCCTTCGACATGGAAACACCCTTGTCACCTAGTGCGTGAAGGGGACCAATGGTGACCCAAACGGTACGCTTGATAAATATTCATAAACGCGGACGATCGGGGAAGGGGCAGCGCCTCGGGATAAGCCAGTTTTCGATCGGAGTCGAAAGCTGCCGAGCGTCCACGGCCCGTTCCCGTATCACCAATAGGACAAGTGAGCATCACTGTGACGGTGATCAAAGTGCGTCATCGACGAATGCATCCTCGCAGCATAACGTCACGGGCCTCGGTAGCGTAGGAAAAGCAGAAATAACGAATGAAGCGCCTCGTAACCGATGGCTCACGTGGGCCCGACGTGCCTCGACGCTTACGACACGGCCGGATAATAGGCAGAGGCTGCCGCGAGTGCGTGGGCGCGTCGAGTCCGCGGGCTTAAAAAGGAGGCGCGAGTCCCCCGGGCGGGGGCATGCTTGGCCGTAGGGAGGAGGGCATTTGGCAAACTCGGGACGACGAGACGAATGGGTTGGGTACCGAATTTTTAGAGATTTTAGGAGTATGGCTTGGCTGGGTGGGTGGGTGGAGGGCTGGATACGTCAAAGTGCTTATGAATTTGCGAACTAATAGTTAGATGGGTGGGAGTCAAGTATATGTGCAGATTTGGAGGGAGGAAGAACGTGGGTGAAGGAGAAAAAGACGTGTTTGGGTATGGGGAACGTAAAGAAAGTCTCGTGAGTGGCTAGGGAGGCATGATTTCCAATTTCATTAGGATAGGCCAAGTAGGAAGGTGAGAAATTTGAATATATAATGGCTATGGAAGTGTGAGATAGTACGATAATATACAAAGGAGCGATAACGAATGTTAATTAAGGAGTGGAGTTTAATGATAAACGGATTGTTTATCAATGTTAAGTGCCGGGAGGCTATTGGCGAGCGTTTTCAAGTTCCTTTGTCAGACGAAGCATTAATGAGTTAAGCGGGCGAAGAAGGCTTTGGAAGCCCTTTTGGCACTTTGGCTTGTCAGCGAGGACTTTGGATTTCATGCGCTGTCCATAATTGATTAGGGGTGGGGGGGGGATGTATTTTAGTCGATTACGCGCGTTTAGAGGTACAAAGGTGAAGGCTCGATGAGCGCGTGCTAAAGCGGGCCATTAGCGTAAAAGGCTTAAGGTGAAACATCCATACTACGGCAATTAATTAGCCTGGCGTGCAATATTTGCGTGCACGAGAGATGATTAGCGACGCGTTGGATTATTTTAGGGACTGGAAAATATGTACGTTTGCGAGACGATTGAAAATGGTAAAAGTCAAGGCCCAGACTCTGTAAAAGTTTATAGCCACTTTTTATGTTGTATTTATGCCATCGAGGGGAAGACGTTGAGGTTTATCGTCTGAAATTGCAAAACGTCATCAAGAGCTATGGATTCTTTTATTGCTACTTACAACCTCTACATGGAATACGTATGTAAATATAATTTTTAAAGCTCGCAGAACTTGCCTAAGTCAATCAAAATTACCGGTATTTGAGACCGGTATTTTAGACTAAACTCGACCTCACGAAATCGTGCAGTGCACCGCGTTTACTGTTTATAGTACATCTGACTCGAAGGATATTTTTCACTTTAAATTCATAGTTATGTATTTTACCTTCCTCCCGTTTTTACGATTATTAATATAATAACGTGTAATTTTGTTTATCAGATAAAAGTACTTGTAATTTCGACGCTACGGGATAGATCATTTTCCTTTCTTTAGGCTAAACAATAAGTTTTGCCGGGCATTAAGATTATCCTGGAGAATCAAATACCAACTTAGCTGTAAAATAGTAGACATTTAATAACCATTCATTAGTCACCGATCCATGTAAAAACTACGAGAAGAAAAAGGTTAAAGGCAAAACTGACGCTATGGCTTTAATCCTTAAACTACAGTGAAATAATTGTGAAATTTCTTTCGTTAATTTTTCACTTCGCCTATCCAAATATAGTCAAAAGATGTATCAAAATTTTGTTATTTTCTATGTCAGCTATAAGATTCGAGTAGACGATGTCAATGTTTTTGCATGCTTTTTAACTATATGAGGTGTATAGGTCGGTTGTGGGCGTGGTGGGGGTGGGGGGGGGGGGTGGCGAGGAGAGGGTTGCTTTGAATTACTATTAGTTAAAGTGCACGACTTGGATGGGAAATTATTGGAAGGGCCGAGTGCGCGAGCTTATGTGTTTAACTCCGTATATTTCTGCTTTCATAAAAAGATGTTTAAAGAAAAAATTGCCTTAGTCCTACGCTTAATAAGCATTCGAAATGGGCACTGTTTTTCACGGTACTTAGACCTTATTGCCGCTACGTAAACGGTCATTTGCTCGAAATCGTTTCTTAAACGTTTCTCCTCGCATTGTGAAATTCCCCACCATTCGTCAAAGGCTCATATATTATAAAGGAATCCATAAAAATTGCAAATAGCGATTTCAATAATGCCTCGATTTTCGTTAGAGTCCACTTGATTTATATCTATATATATATATATATATATATATATATATATGCAAAATGGGTACAAGAGGTTATTATTTGAGGCAGTTATTGCAAGGATATCCAAAGAACCGGTATGTCTCGTTTATCTTTCATATTTGATTTCATTCCAACTACCACGCAGCCACGCTAAGCGTGATATGGCTTGTTCGTACTAAATGAATTGTCTGATCGAATTAGATGTAATCTGTTAGGGATCTGAATCTGAAAGAAAATCTGACAAGGTAACTGTGTTTGTTATGCCAAACGCTGGTGCCTTTGCGAGGGTTCCGTTAGCTTTTTCTCATTAAGCGTTGACGTGTATTTAGGAATATTCGAAAAAATCTGTGTACATTCATATATATATATATATATATATATATATATAATTGATTATTTTTAATTAGATCGTTGCAAGGGCATGCTTCAGGTTGGAGAGAAAAAGATGGAAGAATCGTACAACCAAGTGCAATGCTAACCCTAAAGTTTTAACGGTTAGATAGATTTTTTCATATTGTGCGGCGATTAAAGAAAATTATAATTTATCTTGATTAGCAACATTTAATGGGCCTACGCGTATCTCGTTCCGGATCTCGATAAGATCTAACTTCTAGTAGCGCAAACAATGGAAAATATGAATCAATTAACGTATAATAAATTACTAACGACAAATAAAGTGCAAGTACAATGAATTATTAAGAAATCAAGTTGACAATATTGTCAAAACTTGATTTTAAGTAATTTTCTTATCATTCTTCAATGACTTTTGTTTATGACTCAATCACGTACGTTTCCCTGTTCAACGATAAAATCATATTTTGCATGAAAGGCACGGTGAAGGCCAAAAGTAATTGCGAAAAGAAGAAACAATAGCTTATTTTTAATTCCTCCTTTAATTATCGCGCTTATGGTATTGATACTTTAAATAAACTAATTAATTTCTAATTGAAAATGATTTAAATTAGAATTGACGCGTTTCGCATTAATAACTATCGATCTATCCCAAACAACATATCTTCTTTAATACTAAACTACATATTAACTTGAACGTTCCTAATAAGCTCGTCACGCGTCTTTTGAAGAACAAAAGAAAAACAAAACAAAAAAATTAAACAAAAACCAAAAAGAACCATTAAATCGCCGATGCAAAAGCATACTTTTTACTTTCACAGCATTAAAAAACATGCAACGAATGAACCATTTACGACGTACACGAATACAAAGTTTAATTGTAAAAAATCACATCATACTTTAGATTCTATGCATCCAATAACTGTACTTCAAAAAGATCGTAAAACCAGACGGCGAAAATGGAAAAAAGGGCGGACAAAATGCATTCGAATGTTTACCTCTTGTAGACCAAGGGCAAGCAGCAGCAGCAGCATCATCATCATCGTCGTCATCATCGGCAGAGAGGAGGACTCGTTGCACAAGACATTGACGCGAGTCCGAGGCCCTTGGGCGTAGCTTCTCGTCGCCGTCGTCCTCGGGGACGACGTCGTCACCGCTACCTCCGTCCTCATCTCCATGTTGAGCAGCAGCAGTGCTCCTCTGCACCTTAATTATACGCCTTTATGCGCTCAAGGGTCGAGGGCATAAAACCTGCGGCACGAGAGACAAGGAGAACGTGAATGAGAGAGACAGACAGACAGACAGACAGACAGACAGACAGACAGACAGACAGACAGACAGACAGACAGACAGACAGACAGACAGACAGACAGACAGACAGACAGACAGACAGACAGACAGACAGACAGACAGACAGACAGACAGACAGACAGACAGACAGACAGACAGACAGACAGACAGACAGACAGACAGACAGACAGACAGACGAGAGAGAGAGAGTGTGTGTGTGTGTGTGTGTGAGAGAGAGAAAGCGGTTAGCGCACATAAATTATAAATCCATCGACGTTCGCTCCTCCTCGAGCGGCTTCGTTGTCGCGTTCCACGTTTCTTTTTCCTCAGTTCTTTTTTCCTTCTTTTCTTCGTTTCTGTTTTCGTTTTTTCTTTTTGTTTTTTTTTTTTGTTTCTCCAGAACGCGGGAGCTATTTGCGCAGTACACACGTACGAGTAGAGCTAAAGCGCAGACTCGTCACTTTCCCCATAAATGTCGGCTCGGGTGCCCGCGGTTTCGTTTTTATATATTTGGCATTGAACCGGCCCTATATCATGCGATAACTTTGGATTTTACGGTCCTACGGAGTGCTTTTGTTGCGCATTGTAGCTGCCATTTTCTCCTTCCTTTTTCGCTGGGAGGAAAAATGCAAGGCTCAAAAATAGGTGGAACAAGTGAGTACGAGACGTAATAAAAAGCGTAAAAAACAAGAGAAAAATTTTACGCCCACGTGCGTGTGTGTAATGTCTGTAGTTGAGCTAGAGGTTCGTCGCATGAATTAAATTTAAAAAGTCATGTAGCGATGTTCCGCGGAAAATGAGACTCGCTGTGTAATAAAATTTTATGCATTTATTAGTACCAATTATAGACTTTGGATAAGATTCCTGGTGATCGTTAATTTCAAATTCGGTATCCAAACAAGATTTTCGAAGTATGTTTCATCATTGATGCCGATAACATATTGCTAATGAATTACTACTTAACGCTTGATTAAATGAAAGCTCGCGCACGCACGCACGCACGCACGCACGTAAGCACATATCCGTGCAATATCAAGTATGTAATCTCTAGTCTTTGATAGTAACGTCACCAGCATTTTTTTTTTTTATGAGAAATCAATTATTAATCGTAACATACCGTTAACTAAAATAACCTGTCATGTTAATATAAAGTTTATAGAACAATTATAATATGAAAATAATAATTGTCAAACTTTGTCAAAAATTTGAAATGCTATAAGCAAAGTATGCCTCCATTCAATTATAGAAAAAAATCTTTTTATAAAATTAATAATTGAACTTTTTATTTGCTTATCAATTACACATGTAAGAGTGGAATAATTTCAGATTTTTATTTTAATTTCTAGAATCTGATTCCGGATATTACAATATCGCAAGTTTCATAAACAGATTTATATGATTTATTTCTGAAAATAATAATTGCTTATATTTTACACAATTCTAATATAAAAATATGTAATTAAATACCATGACAGTTTATAAAACGCTTGAAATTTTCTAAATAAAAATTATTCATTTTAATATAATATTTCCGGATATTGATTTGATCATTAAAAGTTATTTCACAAGTTATATTTATTATTGCATTCGGTTACTACGCAAAGAATTATAACTAGTAATCCCAATATTAAACTAAAAATAGTTGGAAAGAAATGTAATGTAGCGGGTAACAACTCTTAACTTATAATTTATTTTAAGTTAATGTATCTATAATTTTTATGACTATTAACATAAAAATTACATCTATAAAAACCTTTATATTTTAAAATATAATAAAAAGTCCATATAAAGATGATAATAAAATATCTAACGTGTCATTGTTAATTTTGAAAAATAATATATTTATGAATAACTTGCTGTTTGTGTGATTATTGACATAATGTTATTTCTCTTATAGTTTATAATTTATAAAACATTACAACATACAATAATTTTATGAATAATTATTTGAATGAGGAAATTTTATAGAAATTTTTTTTATAATTTTATATAAATTAATATTAAAATTCGTTTATAGTATTAAATGAAAAGATAATATGCGCAAGCCTGGTTTCAAGTGAAAAAAAAATTTTTTTTCCTACAAGTGAGTGCGCCTTAAATATAAAATATTATATAAAATTATTTAATAATATAATTCTACGTGTATTTATATTTGTATCCGAGAAGTCATTATAAAACTTATGAATTAATAGCGCTTAGTCGAATACTTTTTCAAATGTTATTTTCATTATTGCTTACAATTTAATATTTATGCCATAGTTTATATTTTAATAAATTATCGATAGAATCACATATTTAATTGTATAAATAATGGTTTGATTATAATGAGCTAGTAATAATTCATAATAACTTAACGATCACCTTTCTTATATTCTTAAAATTTTTATGCAATATAAATGTTATAATGTATAATTCTGAAGATATGGACGTTAAAAATGAGGCACTGGAAATAGTAAAATTAATTACCTTATTTATAAAGTCAAGAAAGGTAAATCTGAATATAAAAATAGATAAATACCAGTACACAAAATAAAGCTCCCTGTGCGATTAGTAATGGATGCTATGAGCATCTTCAAACATTTAGAAAACCTTGAATTCAAGGCGATGCTTTAATTTATTCGTTATATGACTAATCAATTGACTTGAATATCTTAAATATAAATCACTGAGAAACTTGGATCGAACAGATGAATTGCAGAATTATCACAACACCACTGCTCCTAAAGTAATTGATGTTTAAAAACAATAAGTCAATTTGAAAATTAATCGACCTTCTTTGGCCGTATAGTTTACGAGTCCTTGTTAGCTATGCAATTTTGGCAATATATCGTTTATTAACAGATATATGAATAATGCCAATGTTATTATTACAAACTATTAGTTTGCTCGACATAATAAAAGTATTGAGATTCTTACACAACCAAGACTTTTATTAAATTTATTAAATAAATAAATTAAATACAAACGATTATTAAATTTGCTTAAAATAACAATAATATTAAAATCATTTATTTTGAAAAAGTATCAAAATATCGAAAATGTATACGATTCTCAAGTGCAATTGGCGCAATTATTACGTAAAATGAATTTTTTTTTCTCACGACAAATGAATACAATAATGAAATACAATAATAATAAAAACCATAGCAATAGTAATTTCATATTACAATGTAGTACAATGTAGGAAGACAAAATGGAAAACAGACTCGCTAATAAATATTTATATGAATGAGCTAGAATAATTTTATAATTATTGAGAAATATTCATAGTGAATATATAATGTATTGCAAACAATATTGAGAAATAAATTAAAAATAACAATTTCGACCAGCAATAGATCAATTTATAAAAATTTATTTTTACTATTATCGTTAGAAATTTTCATTTTCGTACATTTTGCAAGAACTTTATATAAAAAAAAAAAAACCTAAAGCTTAACTCAAATAAAATAACTGATAATTTTATAAGTGATATTAGATTTTGCTGCTTATATACGGAAATAAAATACTAGACTTATTTATCGATTAAATTATGACGTAACTGTGACAAAAGAGCTCAACAAGTACGACAATGTTTTTCCATAACGTGGAGCAACCGTTATAATAACATTTTGTTTATAATGATGGTGGAATTGCTATTCGTATAATATCGATCTATCAACATTTTCGGGCAATCTAGGTATTTCGACGATTTTATCATTATTCGTCTCGATCACGTACGACTCCTCACATTATCTCATTTTTCATTATTCGCGTAATTTCACGATTTGTCGTATTCGAATAAAATGTATATCTCCGCTTGTCCCATCCACAATAATTATTCCACTCGGCCACGTAGAATAGAAAAGAAGAGAAATTTAAAACTATTAATCCTCGCCCAATAATAACATTAATAATAATAATAATAATAATAATAACATTAATAATAACAATAATAATAATAATAATAATAATAATAATAATAATAATAAATAAAAAAAAATAATAATAATAAATAATAATAAATAAAAAAAAAATAATAATAATAAATAATAATAAATAAAAATAAATATAAAATAAAAAAATAATAATAATAATGATAATAACGACGACAACGACAACAACGACAACAACAATAATAATAATAATAATAATTTTGCTTTTTACGAAGGAGCTTACGTCTGTTCAATCAGCGCATTGTCGCCTTGAAAATGATCGATATGCGAAAAAAGTCAAGGGACGGCGCATCGCGGACAATTTAGCGCGTGCATTATTAGCGTCCGATAAATACGCCAATCAAGCCATCAGCACGTCATACAAACGTATAATTTGTTATTATTGCACTCGGGCAACCTGGCGCTCCCTCGCTCTCCTTCTCTCGCTGACCGTAGGGATCGAAGCCACATTTAATGCGCTTATCAGCGCGAGCCGAAAAAGAGAAGCAAGCGATCGGAAATTTTCGCTCGGCACCCCGGCGGCCTTTAATGCAATTTATGCGCATTTATATTGGAATTAGCGCATTAGCGAAGCGGATCGGCAAAGGAAAGCGCGGCGCCGAATAACTCGAGCAAATAAAGTGCGCGCGACCGATCGAGAGGGCAGAGCGCGACAGAAAGAGAACACGGAAGGGAAGGGCGACCGCGACCACGCTACGATCCACCAACATTACGGTAAATCATTTTCGCGGCTCCCGCGAACAATCGGCGCCGATATCGCGTTTTTTATCGTTCCCACTTTTATCCTTCGGCCGCACGGGCAGATAAAAATCGCATTCTATGAAAATGCCGTGCATCAGATCCTCACCACTGGCTGCTCCCCCCCCTCCCCCCCGATTGTTTTCATTCATTTTCCGTAAAACGCCGAGCGGTGCCCAGTCGCCTGAGCTTAGATAAAAGCCGGTTTTGCATAGACACGCCTAGGTTTTGCATAGCGCTCGTGACCCGATCATACATCCTGCGTACGCGCCCTTCTTCCTCCTCCATCTCCTCCATCTCCTCCATCTCCTCCACCTCCTCCACCACCACCAGCAACTCCTCCTCCTCATCCTCCTTATCCTCCTTCCCGTCCTCCTCCCTCATCATCATCATCATCATCATCATCATCATCATCATCGTTCATCATTCATCATCATCGTTCATCCCTAGCGCTGTTTTGCGTCGTAGTCGATAAACGGCGATTTCGCGGGACTGTTAAATCGTTCGGAGTGGGCTTGGGATTCTTTTTAACCGAGAAGTTTACGCGCTGCCCCTTGCACCGCCGGCGATAACGACAATTACCGATCCGCGTGCGTGTTTACGGCGGGCCGCAATGCGTAAAGCGGACGGTAAACAATGAGTATCCAGCAGCACCGTCTCGAGGAGGTGACGGAGGAGAAGGTGGAACCCCTCTTCGCCCGAGATCGGAAGCCCAAATAAGAGACCATAGGTGCAGTAACGATATTCTTCCGCTCTCGAGCGACTTAGCAAGTCGACAATACGACTTAGACGTATTCTCTAACATCTACGGCCCAGGGGAATTCCTCCATGCGAGGTGATAAGCTCCAATAATAAATATCGCGCGTGCCCGGCTGAAAAGTCAGATTTTGATATTTGGCGGATCGTTACTTTAAAGTCCCGACGCTAGGCTACGACGTTCCTTAAAAATATTATGAAATCTCGTAGGATCTCCGTTACATTGGGGAACACAACGGTAACCGTTAAACGGTAAACGCAGCCGATTGCAAAAGTGCTGTCGATGCGCGCCGCGGAATTCCCTGGATGCCCCATAAATAAACATTGACGATGGCGGGGGGGGGGGGGGGGATTACCAGATTACCCGACATCACCCGAAAAAACGACTCATTCTCGTTGGTGGCTTGAGAGTGGAAGGGAAATTCGCTCGTTTTCGCGAAATGTTGCGGGCGAGCGCTCGCTTACCCCATGCTCTGATACGCATTCATAAAGAGCCGCGCGACGATAGAGATGAGAGATAATGTGGGGCTACGGGGAGTGACGAAGGGAGGAGGGAGTGGGAGTGGAAGCGATAGGGAGAGGGGGGGGGTTGTACTCGCGTAGCTGTTGGTTCCCTAGTGTGGATCTGTTATGTGAACGCGTCTGCACGAGTGACCTTAGGACGCGTATATGGAGCCTTCCGCGCGAGCCGGACATCCGGGGAATGTTGGCGAATTACTTTCACCGGGCGGGCGCTCGGCTTATCTTCCGCGGAAAATACGAGAGGCATCCTACTCGCGCCGCTTGGCCTATACGAGAAGAGATTGTTCATGTCGCATGACGTACCGCGAGACGCTTCTTTTCGAGGTTATGTCCGACTCTGTCTACCGAGTGTTGAGAATTTGTGCCTTATCGATGACCAAGATACGCCAAATTCAGGGGCTCGATGACTATCATTGTAAATGAGAATATGCGTGCGAACTTATGCAACTCGCGATGGCGAACCTCACAGCACTGAGCCGTCGTCGCTGACGCGCAATAAAAGAGATGTCACCTCCAAACGACTGGAATTCCAGTCTATTCCGGGAAATTGAGGCTGGACATGCGCACAGCACTCGAAAACACCGACGAAACTGCTCGAGAGTACCACGTTCAAGAGACATTGAACTCTTTTAATATGCCATTTAATGTCTAATTCCCCTCCCCGCTTACTCCTCAACTCAAGCCCCTCGCCCCATCGTCATACGGGACGACCCCCTCGGATGACCTGTTCTCGAGCGTGCGACTGGAGATGGTTGAGACGAGATTGGAGAAATGTCGTTTCCATTGTCGCGGAAGGATGTGCACGTAGGCTTCGCGAGGCGCGGCAGCCGAATTCCTCTTGTTAAAACAACTCTGCGATACGTAGGATTCCTACGATGTTCAGCCGTGCCATGCGAGTTGAGAAATGGAGATGAAAAAATGTGAGATACGCACGGAATAATTCCGTGTCCCCGAAGCGGGACGTATTGTCCCGTTAAAAGCCTTTCTCTGTTACGTTTAGCTGGACGGGAAAGTTAATCGAATTACGGGGACGATGATTAGGAGGGGAAAATTCTTATATTGCGTTTTTGATGACATCGGTGCGGCTTTTCACGTGAATCCTGTACGATAAGTTGTTACGCGTCATTTCCGATCGTCCTTCGCTCATTCGAGACGAAGATGCTGAGATTGACGTTAGGAAACCGCTCGCCGAAGGCTTTACAAGCATTGCTCAGCTAATTGAAAATATATTGTTATTTAAATGGCAGAAACTAATTCATCATGATTGTAACTAAAAGTGTGTATTGAAATGGAAAATGTTAGAGATAACGCGCTCGCACTCGATGTTTCTCTGCGCGCGCGCGCGCGCGCGCCTACAGCACCACAGCAAGGTTTATAGAATGCATGTATCATTTGTATATATGAGCCAGTTGGTTGTAACGATAAAATATTATGCAAATACACGTGTAGAATTTTCAGCCAATTTGAATACCATCTTCATAGTAGAATGAGATTTAAATTTAACAAAGTACAACGTTTAATAATGAGAAGGTGAGGAAAATGTGTTTTTGGTTGCATGGATCGTGACCGAGGGTCGCTCGAATCGTAATTCAATTTTCTTATTTAACATGTCAATGCTCAACAACGAAGACTTAATTGTCAAAATTGTCTTCCAATAATCATAGGTGGAGAAAAATTTGTTCTTTTAATAATTTCAGGCATTTTTGGATATTTTATTTGCTATTCACCACACGTGCGGTAAGCAGTACAAATATACGTAATGGGGAACCACAAAAATTTGTCGTAAATATAAATCGCTTGGCAATTGAAAATTAGACGACGAACGGCCGCGGTGAGCTTATTATTATATCATTTAATACAAAATAAACAATACAAAATCAGATAATAAATTTTAACTCTGTCTTTGTGAAAATCTATGACATGTAAATCTATTTAATGTATTTTGTCGCACAATGATTACATATGATATTAGAATGAAGATAATGAAGAAAACAATGAAAAATCTTCTATAATTGATTACCGACACAAATTTTTATTCAAGCATAAACATAAGCATTTCCAAATACAAGGATGTACGCAATATTGCACATTGCGTTAAAAAAATATTTGGTTAAGATGGCTTTCTTAGCATTTTAAACGTCACGTTTAATGCTTATGGCGAGCTATTATTTTCAAAATCAAAAAACTTACCGTAAATATCAACGTCTACATTCGAAATTATGCTCCACAACTATCGTTGGAAAAAATTTCATAATTATCACTCTATGCGTATATTTTTATTCCTTCTCAGAAACCCAAACGAACTTTAAAGTAAAATTGTAGCTTCGTTTTTATGTAGTGTAAGATATTTTTTTTTTTTTTTTTGTTTTTTTTTTCCCCCACTGATTCGTCATTAATCTCTCCATGAATTTGTAATAAAAAATTTTTGTCAAAATCCGTGCAAAGCAATTCGAACGCTCAAAATTACGTGTTAACAATTGCCATAAAAATACAAATTGCAACGTTGTAAGTTATGATTAAAATTTATGATTTAAAATAGCCAACGATAGCCAATGGGACTAGCGGAATATTTTTAGTCACAATAGCTATCAATATTTCGTTTTCCTCATTCCTACTCTTAAATTCCAACTCTGTAAACTCTCAAAAGTTTTACTCGGTGGTGCGATGCGATTTGCCACGGTATTTTGATTGATTTTCACTGCTCAGGCGAAATGGAAAAACTCAACTACGCGTTAATTAAAACAAATAAAATTAGAAATTTCGAAAATATTAGATTAAACGAGCGTGAAAGATGTGGCTCGAAGATGATGGCTGGCAGCATCGTCATCTTCTCGACATTTGCTCACTGGTACAAATTTCGATAAACGATTGTGAAAAAAGGACTAGCAAGTCTATATATGGAAATCGCGCCCAAAGCGAGATCTTATCTGAATTGGTATTTAAGGAGTTCTAAGTGAAACTCGAAGATGATTAAGTGGGCGAGTCTATTAATATTCCGAAGGCTTTTCCACGTGAAAACCTTGGGAAGGCCAGCGCTTAAATAATTCGCTTTTAAACATAACGCATCTCGGTATGCAAATTGCTACTCCGAAGGAACGTGACTTCTCCAACATCCGCTAATAATTTTATATTTCGAAAAATTGCATTGGCCAAGCGCATTGCTGTAAGGCGTTCCTTTAATTATTTCGCTCTATTATAAAAATGTTCTCGGGTCAAGAAGGCTTAAAGTAGTCGAAACACTCGTTTGACCTCAATTCACTATGAAATTATAGGCCACCTTGGTCGCCATTGTGAATAATTTTTTACCACATCTCGGTTGAAAGTATAAATGCCAGTGCGTGTTACAGTTAATTGACATTCTAAGAGGCTTTTTTTGTAATTACTATTTAACGATTCCATCCGACGAATGATCGAACCTCGTAAAGCCATCGTAACGTATACCCGACGAAGATCGATTGCACTTGCGGTAATTATCGGCGCGATAAAAGCGGGTGAGTTGCACGGGGAGCCGTTCGTAACGGCCTCCATGAGAATCTGGTAATGGTGAGTAAAAGCGACTGGGACGAGCTCCTATTTTGACACACAATCGTCTCCGCGAGCCCATCCGTGCCCTTTCTAATTTTAACGCTAATTTCATGCCGCGAAAAAGTGAAGCTTCGCCCCCTCCCCCATCCCCTCCCACAACCTTATCGTCACCAACGCCAACGTCACTCCCTCAACCCATACGCGCCACATAATATTATACGTCAAGAAAATTACAAAAAAAAAAAAAAAAAAAAAAAAAAAAAAAAAAAAAAAAAAAAAAAAAAGCCCGCTCTGGGCTTACCTTCTTCTTCGTCTTAAGTACGCACACGCGTTGCAACCTAATGCTCGTGCGTGAAAAAGTACGCGAGAGCATCAACGTGCATTCCCCAACGCGACTCTGAAATATCTTCGTTCGAGGGACAATTTATGGAGAGTAAGGTGGTGCCTTACTCAAAATACCAAAATACCTTTGCCCAATGGCGGTGGATGAATCACAATAACACTTGGTTCTAGAGCAATTTGAGGGAAAGTTACGAGGCGCGAATTGATTTTTAGTTCGCACGGAGGTGGATAATTATAGTCGTCGGGAGCAAAAGTAACAATGACGAAGACTCGGGGTAGACGGTCGTGTGTGTTTATTGTCTCGGAGGCAGCGCGGAAGATTTGTCGTGGCGATGAATTTAAATTGCGACTTAAGTGTATAGCTGCATCGGATTAATTATAATCGAATGAAAATCTACTGTCCGGCCTTTAAGCTCACGCCGCCGAACGATAATTATCCTCCCGAGCAATTTACAAATTGGATCACTTTCCTTTACATTTCGCCGAGTGACTTTTAATTTCACGCGCCTCGAGTCATTCAGTATTTTCAATAAATCTCTCGAACGGCTCTATTACCATCGATCGCACGTAACTTTAGATGCCGCTTTTAAAAACTGAATGTTTATTCCGTACTCGCTTACGTCCCTAACTCGCTCCTTCTCCACCGATTTCATCTGAAATTCGTCAATGTCTATTGACGTCCGTTAAAATTCGAAAGAAATTGAGCCTCGAGCTTGTCATAACGCAAGCTTTCAGAATTTACGAATGAAATGAAAATATTATGCTCCATCCCGACCTGAGTTCTCATCCGATCTTCGATCGTATATTTATTAAGAATTATTTCTATCGTACTTTTAATAAACATGGTGAATTGAAGCGATAGCGAGAGATATGTGTGTCCGATCACAAGATATGTCATCCTATTGCAATCACAGCATTGTCACAATGTGTCTCTTGCCTCGGCATAAAAATGAAATCCAAATACGGCCAATGCCATTGCGAGAACGAAGAAAAATAAATGCTCCTTCCTGCTTAAGCACCGACCAAGTTTGCGAAAAATTGGAAAGTACTCGCTCCAAACAAAAAAAAAAATCGCTCGCAATGGTAGGCGCAGCTTGTTTAACACGCGACTCTAACAAAAAATGTAGAGGCAGCAAAGATCGTAGAAAGCGAAAATCCTCGGCTAATTGAGCATCGAGTCGTAAACTTAAAACACACGAGTGAAGCTGAGCCAGAAAGGAAAGAAAGAAAAAAGAAGAATTGAGGAAAGAATAAATAAACAAAAAGTTCGATAAATTGTCCTAGTGGGTTCGTCCTCGCATCGTGTGCGCGATTCCAATACCAAAGGGGCCGTTGCTTAAAGAAAGGTCTGGCGGTATAAATAAAGTTTTTTCGAGAGACTTTCCGAGAGACGAATTTCCATGAACGATCGTTTGCTCGTCGGAAGCAGGAACAAGGACGTTATGAAGGCAACGACGATCGCACGTATATTTGCCGATTTGTGCTCGCGCAATTTCGTTGCTATTAGTGTTCGTGGCTTAGGTAGGAGGAGCGTCGAGACGTCGACACGTTGCCCGGGGCGATTCACCCGAAAAGCTCGGGCGACAGAGAGCGCCAGCCGAGTTCCCGGCAGCTGCTGACGCGATGTCCTCGACACCGGGAGACTCCTGGCGCACGACGTAGATAAAATCGCGATCGGTCGCGCGACAACTGGCCAAGGACCCCCGTAACGTCTTGCTCGGTCATGCCTCACTTACCGGCGAGCGATCCTCTCGGTTCTGTCCGTCGCGTCCTCCGGGTCTTCCCGGTCACATCGTGCCCCTGCGGGCGCTGGCGTCGTTCTCTCTCTCTCTCTCTCTCTCTCTCTCTCTCTCTCTCTTTCTGTCTAGCTCTCAAGCTCACTCTCGGACACGATGCTCGCAAAAGGTTCGTGCACGGCGTCACGCCGACGTGCCGCGGCACCTACTAACACTGGGCCGTGCGTGAGCTCCGTAACGGCGCGATACTACTGCCTCCCTCCCTTCACCACACGCACCAGGAGTAGGCCCCGTGCATTCCTCCTCCTTCCACCTTTCGCCGGGGCGCTGGTGGGGGTAGGCTGGCCTCGCCGGGGCCCTTGCCCGACGATACCGTGGTGGGGGATAGCGGCGGCAGAGTCGGGCCCCGTGAATGATGGGGGAGACGCGGGCACCGAGACACGCCGCAGAAAGAATATGCACGTGCCATCAGGAATTTTCCTCCGTTTTCTTTTCCTCGATCCGAGATTGTGGATATCGCGGGGGCCGGATTTTAAAGCAGTGGTCCGAGCGTTCGACGGGTACGTCGAGGAGAATTGGTGGACGGGACGGTGATGGGTGGCGAGCGAGGATGGGGTGACGGCGGGGCCTGGGGGACGCGAGGGCGAAAAAACGAGCGCAGGAATTTGTAAGGAGGATCGGGAAAGGAGCGCGTAGGAGAATGTCCAAGAGGGGCGGCGAATGCAGAAAAAAAAAACGGGGTGTTTGTTGCAGCGTCCGTGGAGATGAGCGAGACTCCGAAATAATTTTAAAAAGACTAGGACCGACAATATCGTACACTAATCATTTGCTCAAACACGCTGGAATATTTAGAATATTTTTGCCGCTAATAACGAATTCAAGTCCTATTAACATTTTTCCATTCAGCCCTCGGCTTGCAAATTTACAAACGTACACGCACGCACGTACGCACGCACGCACGCACGCACGCACGCACGCACGCACGCACGCACGTACACGCGCATGCACGGGTGTATACACACGCGCGCGCACATTGCCTGCCATTTGTGAAATATGTGCTTGCAGCGTATGAATGAAATAAAAGGAAAATCACATTCTCACTTAATTATAATCGCTATTCATGTATCAATCATGCTCTTGTGCAATAATGCGAATCGGTAAATGTGCTCTTGAAGAATTGCATGCCTTCTTAAAAATGAAATGTACATGTACCCGGCCGAGCATTTCTGTTGTTCCGATGCTGCATTCGCCAGCGAGGATTTTAATGTCGGTATTGCTTACAAGAAAGCAACGTGTAATCAAGCGTCTTTCATTAAATATTACAGTGCTTAAAAATCAATAAATTCTTTCTTTTATGCATGCCCAATTGACAGACGATACAGCGATGTAATCGATGCTCGTTTTTCATGCCTAACAAAAGCGTCGGATCTTTAATTGGAAAATGATACGTAAAACAAAAGCAAAGCGAAACAAAGCAAAACGAAACAAAAAAAAAACAAAACAAAACAAAACAAAACAAAACAAAACACAGACACAAAAAAAAGCAAAAAAAAAAAAAAAA
>NW_011948419.1:3318218-3330624 GCF_000503995.2 Ceratosolen solmsi marchali | reverse complement strand
TAATAGTTGTAGGAGATGGATGACAATGGAGAAATAGAATGGAGTTATTCATAATTATCCTGCCGAGTCTGTAAATTGAGGCTGTGATGGCTTTTGCCGCGCGCGAAGGTGACAAGTCTGAGACCGACGTAGGTCCACTTTTTCTTTTAATGAGAAAAGGCAAAAAGAAGGCGAAGAGTTACGAAACGACTTCGCGGAATCTCGGTAGCATTGAAACTGTCGCCGCGTTTAGAAAGGTGCGTGGTCACGAAGCGATTTTGTCGGGCTTTCTGCACATCGCGAAAATCTGGGCTTCTTTTGAGGTGCTTTGGCCACTGCGATAAGCCGATAACATAAGGGACGGATTTTTGCGACACGACAATTATAATGACATGAAATTGCTTTCCCTTTTGCAGGCCGAAAAAATCTATTAAATAGGATATTCAGCTATTCGGTTAGACTATGAACGCCTAGACAATGATACTGCCACGTAATGTTTATTGTGATACATCATTGGCGTATACTCGCTTACGATTGTATATCATTATTTATATCATTATGTAAATGCTTTAAGTAAAACAAATTTAAATGTCACTAATGCTTTATTGGAAGCTTCTTTATAATTGCATACGTGCGTGACGTTATTTCAACCTTCATTCGCGTCTCTCCTTATTTAATATTTTGCTATGTCTCAACATGACTTCATACTCAATCTTACATCTTTTTTAAGTTTGGAGGTATTAATTTTTAAATGCTTATATTAAACGTACGGCGAGTGTTATGGACGAAATGTTTGTGCGTCTTACGTTGCTGAGAATAAACGCGGCTTACACGGGTGAACAATAAATTGGATTTGTAGGGAATTTTAATATATACTTAATTGTCTGAAAAAGTAATGAATTTTCTAAACTGACAATGGCTAAATAAATTTATATGATTTGTCGTAAGATTTGTGAGATAATAATTGCTTCTTCGCTAAGTTATCCGAATAAAAAATGTTTAGAGTCATATTCGTAAACATCGGGTGAGATTACTTAAAGATGTAAAATCTCGGACAATTAATCCATATTATCCATCGAGCATGGAATGACAATTAATTATATTACTATGAAATATAAAAAAAAAAAAAAAAAAAAAAAAAAAAAAAAAAAAAATACCACTAGTCGTGGTATATTATAATAATAAAATATATGATTTCTGAAGAGCCGAAAGTTGACAATAATCTTACAATTACGATCGAGCTGGATTGGATGCCTTGCTTTCACTGATCAAACAGCTGAAAAAAAAAAATAATAATAAATAAATAAATAAAACAACACTTCCCGATAGGACTTGAAAATAAAAAACCAAATAAGCATTTACTTTCTTTTATTTGTGTAGAAAGTTGAGCGCATGCCTAAAATCATACACATTTTCTTTGTTATGTCAAATCGTTGCATAGATCTTCCTTTGTATTATACTCTTGGAAGGATCGCGCTTATTTACATATGCAAATTTACATAATAATTCACACAAGCGAACTTTAATCTCGCGCTCCGGGCGTCAAGAACCGGCTGTAGAAATAAAAAATAATCACGGCGAGCATATGCAAGACTACGCCAAAATTTCATAGGCAAGGGGGGGGGGGGGGGGGGGGGGGGCGTAGCTAATACGACTTTCTAGAGAAAAAAGTAGGAGTGTCGCAGACCACGCATATACGGTTGCATGAAAAGGGGAGCGAGGTTAGAGCTTGTGGCGATACAAGGCCATTACGAAAATGTTGAAGTGCGAGTGCGCGGAGAAAGGATGCTCGCGATATGCTGCGAAGTCTCGGTGAAAAATCTCGATCGTGGAAAGCCTTCGATCGTGAAAATAGATGTCGAGTCGCGACTGCCGGATAAATCGGAATAAATCAGAATATGCGTTACAAGATACTCGTCCCGAGAGAGGTAGGCTCGATTCTTTTTGTTTAATTAATGTTGTTTACGCTTTCAGTAGTGGAATAAATTTTCAAAGCTTATCCTCGCGTGCATTCTACACCGCGAGTTCGGATTACGCGAAATCTGCCTCTACGTGCACCGATTGTAACAGATACATAAAGAACAGGAACTGCATATTTTTTCCCCGCTACCGTTCTTAAATACCTATCTCTACACATTTATAACTGTAATTAAAGAGTTTGCCGAGCAAGCAGTATCGGACCAATTTCTAATGACATTATTATTGGCTAAAAAACAAAAACAGTCAAAACAAGCATATTTTTTACCATGAATTATTATCATAAGAATTTCATTGCATTATTTGTGCTTTGAGGAGCCAATATTTATTCATCTATTTGTAAAATATGGTCGTGAATTTTTATTATTAAATTGCACACAATTTGCATTGGGCATTGAATAAAAAAAGAAAGAAGGAAAGAAAACGATATGAGCAGAAAATAAATGCATGAACATTTTTTGAATGATTCGATCTTGTCGTAACGGGATATTTTATTCTTTGATTATCCGTTATGTCATTCGTTCAAAAGCTTCGCTATTGCCTTTCAATTGCAAACTTGTACGAAATTTAAAATAAAAATTAACAGAACGACACTCTGACCTTCATACATACATTGCGTGCATACGTGATTAGCGTTAAATATTATTCATTTACAAGCAGTATTATTGCTATCGTTATTATTATCAGATTCAACAATCCTTTTATGCTTATAAACATTAAAAAAATATATACAAAGTTACAATACATGCTCGTTTACATTCTTCGTAAATTCAAAAAATTTACACTGCCAACGATCGTCGATATTCCACAGAATTATGTGAAAATAAGTACATATTTGCTGTTTATCCTCGAGTATCATAAGCTACTTTTGAAAGTTAAATAAATATAAGACAATGATTAGTCAATCTAATAAAATTAATAATTAATCTTACACTAGATATTAAAATAACGACCAATCGCATTCTTTTGCCTTCAAAAAGTGCTCGACAATATACTTTGATTATACGATAGAGATATATGTGTGCGCGCGCGCGCGTGTGTATATTCATAATACGTGATATTGTATTATAGTTATTTATTTTAAATTAACAAAAGACTTACAAATAATAATAATAAGAATACATTGTTTTGAACAATTAATTAAAAAACAATAAAGAACGCAAATATTTTAACTCAAATATTTTTAAATTTCGAAGTGGCTTACTTTATAATATTATTAAAATATTATTATTTCATCTAGACCGATATTGAAAATTTATGTCTTAGAACTTTAAGTTTTTTGTTTTAACATATTAGCGTGAAAATAGCTTTTAAAACAGAAGGGACAACTATCTTGATCATTGTAAACTTACATTTTTTAATTTGTTATAAAAATTGACAGATATATCTGACATTCTGGGAAAAAAAAAACTCTTTATATAAATTACCTTCTTTATATATACATATATATTATGCAATAAATTAATTATATTCTTAACTAATTAAGGTAGATGTAATTTCTATTCTAAGAGTTGAAATATCGAAAGGAAAATATTTATTAAATATGCAGCATTGGAATTGATCGAATACAATTTTGAAATTGATAAAACTATTGTAATTTTTTCAAACGCATTTCTTTGTAAGTGAAATAAAGATAATGAATAAAATGTAATCGGAAAAAGTATATATAATTTACATAAATTTTACACTTTGGAAAATATTAAATTATTGAAATAGCTTTAGTGCGGCCTTTAACTTTCACAGAATTCATTTTTATTATTACATATATTATAAAAAGGACCTTGCTATAATGTTCTACTAAATTATATGTATTTTATATTGTTTAGAAACAGTTAGCTGTATTTTACATGACTGGCGGAGCTAATTCAATCAATTATTTAATATATAAATCGTATTTATACGATTACTCTTATGTTTCTTTACATATATATATATATATATATATATATATTTTTTTTTTTTTCTAAAAATTTTCGTTATTATGTAGTTACACTTAATTCGGGATATCTAATCCTTATTGTGGTAGATGATTAAATTAAAACGAGACAATAAATAAAAATTTTACAATCTTGTACATACTTAAACTACTGATACGATTGCAGTTCATTCGTAATAATAATTTTTCAAACTGCTACCACCACCGATCATTTGACAGGCCAAATTCACGTAATTTGTGATAATTAATGCAATGCTTATTATTAATATCTCTAATTCCATTCAATTTTACTTCAATATTCGTACACGCTTTATCAAATAGCTCTTTATTTAGTAAAAACGCTTTGTTAACTTGAAAGCACTTGAATGCGTGGGAATTTCTGAGTGATGGAAAAACTTTTTAACAGCGCCTATCAAATGGCAATGCATATGCAATCTTTTTAAAAGCACACATGCGCATTAGTAAAAATGAGGCACACGTGTTTATAATTTTGTCTAACCTCAAATGTCTATAGTACATGTCAGAATATAACCTTACCTTTAGTTTCCGTATTTTTATTAATTTTATTTATAATTTACCTTATTTTTTCCAAGCAAAATGAAAGAAATAGAATCGGAGGAAGTTGTAAGCGTTGGTTCTCATGTTATAGTGCAGAAATTAAATTATAAAAAAGTTTACCGAGTTTCTGAAACTGGCTCACTAGTTCTAGGTAAAGAAGAAATTAAAATGAGTGCTATCATAGGAAAACCTTTTTGGACAACTTTTAAAGTTATTGCACCCCAAGAAAAGCGCAATGATAGATCACAGAAAAAATATCCGCCTTCAACTTTAGTCGTAGCAGATAAATGCGAGTCTTTGGAAGATTTGAAAAATGATGTAAAAAGTGGTTTTGATAATCGATCCATTAATGATGATGGAAAGTCCCAAAAGCTGTCAAAAGACGACATTTTAGGACTCCGAGACGCTGGAAAGTCAGGACGTGAGATTGTTATAAGTCTTATAGAGAATAATGCATCGTTTAGAGAGAAAACAGAATACTCTCAGGAAAAGTATATTCGTAAAAAAGAAAAAAAGTATTGCCAGTATCTTTCGGTTCATAAACCAACGCTGTCATCGTTACATGAGATTTATTTAAGACAGGATCCAATAAAAATTTATGGACTAAGAATGGATACGTTGGCGCAAATATTATGCTATAGCGACGTTAAATGTAATGGTACATTTTTATTGTACGACAGTGGATCAGCTGGACTTGCTGCGGCAGGAATAATGTCTAGAATAGGATCAAATACTTCTGGAAATTTAATTTACCTTCATTCTGGAGATCACTTGCCACAAATGCCTATTGTGCGGGCGATGAATTTTCCTCAAGAGCAATTGGATAGATTAACCGTTGCAAGTATTTTTGATTTTCTTAATAACAGTTATAAGAATACAACGGATAGCGAAAATTCAGTTAAATCGCCTAAGACATTTATTGAATTGGATAAATTGATTATGAAAAATGAGGAAGGTTCTACTGCGCATGATGATTTATTATTAGATAATAAGACAGATGGTTGTGAAGAAAATAAATGTGATATTGCAAATTTTAAAGACTTAAAAAGGAAAAATAAGGAAATTTTACAGGATAGTTTGGTTGTTAAGAAATCGAGAAAAGTTTTAGAGATAGAACGAGCTGTTGAACTTTTATCTGCTGCTAAAGCTGACAGTTTAACAATCGTTGCGAGGGAGCATCCTCTAAATATTGTTAAAGAGCTTTTGTTATTTTTGAAATCGTCTAGACCGGTTGTTATTTATCATGCGCACCGAGAGCCATTGGAAGAAACGTACATTGCATTAAAGCAGCAGAACAATATAGTTAATTTAAGACTTTTTTCAAATTTTTTACGTTCGTATCAAGTGTTGGCAGACAGAACGCATCCAGACATTTTGACAAATGATTGCGGTGGTTATATATTGACTGGATATATTGTTAATTAAATATTATGATACGCATTAATAATTAATCTGCTATAAAACGATAATTCTAAATACAAAAACAAATTGTATTTAATGTTTTAACGATCCTAAGAACTTTTGTAAATATGATATATATTATAAAAATACTTAAAGAAATTTTTCCATTGCTCTATTGTACATATTGTATTCAAGAACATTTGAATACTATATTATGTAAATTATTAAATCAATTAATTTATAAAAAGTCAGTAAAGCGAATTAATTGTAGATATAATTTGTTACACGCACTCATATATATATATATATATATATATTTAAAAATAGGCACACACGCGCGCGCTCGCGCACACACACACACACACAACACAACACACACACGCGCGCGCACACAGATTTTGACATTTTAATAAATATATGTCTTTTCCTTGTTAATCAATTGACTGATAATTACAGCTCCCAAGCAATCGGCTACAATGTTAACCATAGTTCTGAATCTGTCACTGAAAAAAAAAAAAAAATAATAAAAGATAATAAAATACGTTCGTTTCGAATAATTTTGACAAGTCGTTTTATTTGTGTTTGAATTTATTAAAAATTTATTTCGGAAAAATTAAAATTCTACGTTTATAACTTTTACGATTGTGCTGCATTGAAAAATAAACGATATAATGAAATTTCGTAAGCAGCGTCAAGTTACTAGCAATAAAAAAATTAATTGTAAGCTAGAATTTGTAAAAATTATAGCCTCGTAAATATCGTCTTATATTTTCCAATTTTATTCTCGAATTTCCAAAAACTGAAGAGCGTTCGATCATTCAAAAATATGTATAAAGTTGTCCTCCTATACCGAGTAGGCCATTAATTTGAAATACATTTGAATGAGCCACTGCTCATACTCTCGACATGCAAAAGAAATGATTAATTGCACATTAAAAGAAAAAAGTAATTCCCCGTATTTGCGATACGAAATTGAAAAATCAAAGGGTGCCAAAGAAGCCACTTATGTGACATAGGTTTCGATGAAAAGTCGTTTGGAGAAACCAGTTAACTACGTAACGGCCATTGTACTCGCTTAAGCAGCTTATTTGCTTTACTTAATAATCATCAGATATACTTAACACAAAACTATCGACTGCGATAATTAGTGCCACATCTCCCGCGGGAATGGCCAGGGAATTCAATACCATAATTAGCATGGCGTATCCACCGCTCGGTGCATGACAATGTACATGCAATACTAGAACAGAAGGATTTGATTAATGTACAATTCCCTTTTAATTTTGCA
This sequence comes from Ceratosolen solmsi marchali, assembly GCF_000503995.2. Lineage (NCBI taxonomy): Eukaryota > Metazoa > Arthropoda > Insecta > Hymenoptera > Agaonidae > Ceratosolen > Ceratosolen solmsi. The sequence continues at coordinate 3,323,485 of NW_011948419.1, read as the reverse complement.
TCTTGTTCGTGCATCTCGGTAAGCGCGCAATTAACGTTTCAAATGAATGCAAATGAAAAAAATTCACCATTCGACTACTTTTCACTTCCAAAACTTTGCTTGATAATAATATTTAAGTCCATTTTTAATAGGCTGCGCGCACGTCCTACATACCCTCTCTCTATCTCTCTCTCTCTCTCTCTCTCTCTCTCTCTCTCGCTCTGTATGCGCGTACATGTGTATATCGTTTGGAGTTTTCACGCGACCTTATGCGCGCCTATAATACGGCTCTATGTATTTATTTTGAAATTTGCATTGAATTTTCAGCGATTCAATCGACGTATAAAAATGTACGCTTAAGCACGTGGCCCGTAAAAAGTAGTGTAATAAGGGAGATAAATGTGTTGATTTCCGATTCGTTGGCTTTTATTAATCTAAGTACGTGAATCTTTATATGAGACTAAGAGCGATGTACGAGTGTCCAGATTAACCTATATATATAGTCGAAAAAGTCCGAACTCCAATGCCAGTTTAATTATATTTAAATTCCGCCATTTAAATGTCCCAAAGATCTATTCTCGTCTGTTTACGTAATCGACAACATTTTATGCGTAATTGGCTGGTGGCCCAGGCATTGATACGCGAGAGACAGAGAAGATTGGATTGCACGTGTTCTTCATTTATTTCACGTACCGATCATGAGTCGTGTGCATGTGCATTCATTATCAACGCAAAAGAGAGATTTAAAATAGAAATGAAAAACGATTAATAAATTAACGGATCGTCTACGATGTGCGTAAATTAGCATAAATTACGAAAACTTTGTTGTGTAGCGTAAGTATCGCGCAAGATATAATATTAATTGCAAAGCCGCACAACCGAAACTGAAGAATATATTAAACATTTACACCTTCCGCAGCAAATAGATTTAGCAATTACTTATTTCTAAATGTTTGTATTAACTTTTAAAATTAAAAGCTGTTAAAACAAGGAGCATTTTCCTGGATTTAATAACAAAGTTAATCATAAAACTAACAACACCTATAGACGTAGAAATTAAATTGGATTTAATATTTAATTAAGCTAAGATTTCATTGCCAATAACCGAGATAGATGTTGCCGAGCTACATGATGTTGCCCGTTAATTCGAGTGCATCTCCAAGAGCTGTCGTAAAAGTAAAAGAATTTGAGCTGTCAAAAATAAAAATAAAAGAGAAGGAGATTCATATTCAAGATAAATATGATTAATGTCATTAAAAATTATTAGCACGTAGTGCAATTTTTCGATTCATCCATTAAGATTTGGTTTGCCCTTAAATATTTTCTTGACGATGAATCAGCCGATTGACGCAACGGTTCGGAGCCAAACTCGATCACTTTTAAAAGTCACAGACCTTCCTCGCGTGCCCACGTACCACAAACTTTTTCGTAAAAGAACGTATTTTTAAAATTTTGTAGAAATTTCCAGGAAAGGGCCGATCACGGACATTCGTTTTAAAATCCGTAATGACTTTACTTTAATCTCAAAGCATTAATAGAACATCGCGGCAAATACAATTCGAATACAATGCAAAAACAAAAAACAAAATAAGATAAAAAAAATAACAAAAAACAATAACAACAACAGCAACAGCAACAAGAAAAATGGGCAAGAATTACGAGGCTAGAAAAATATTTCAATGCAAACGCGAATGCCAAAGTACATAGTTAATTCTATCGACCTGGGGCTGCGTATAAAAACCACGATCTCTTCTCTTAATACGCCGTCCTAATAGAATTGATTCAATTCGATAAAGAGCTTATCGTACCTAATAGCTATAGATTCCACCAGCGATAAATCCAATCCTCTCATTTGCGTAATGAAAATAGCGCCGATAGTCTCGTACAGGGCTATTCCATCCATGTTTATCGTGGCACCAAACGGAGCTACGAACCTCGAAACTTGCGGATCAACGCCCAGTTTATCGAGGCATCTTATCGTCGTCGGCACGGTCGCTGTACTGCAGACAAAATTACCCGATATAATATAAGCGCGAAATTGCGGTTCTCGCCGTAACGAGGATTTTAAGATACGAAGAGTCGTTTACGAGATAATGCGAGGATATTGCCTTTCGATACGGCTATGATTGCCTACCGATACAAAATTTCCGCGGCCCTTATTAGCCAAACGGGCTAATGCTCTGTCGGTGATCATATATTAATCAAATAATTCTGCCAAACCAATGACCGCGAAAGTATATTTCGCCGCGTTAGCCGTGTTCCCTAACGAATAAAAATGCCCGAGCACGAGACTCTTTGTGGGCGTTTGTGCATAAGTATCGCTCGGCATTGTAAGGCAATGGGAGGGGGGGGGGGGGGGGGGGGGGGGGGGGGGGGTGGGGGGGGGGGGGGGGGGGGTGTGGAGAGCCTTGCTTTTACCAAAATTCTCCGCAAATGCCAAAAACTCTCCGCTCCACCTACGTACGGAACTCGGCTTATCGATCGCTCTTCATCGCTACATCACCGATCACGTCCTAGTGCTAAAAATAGGATATCGAGATCAATTAGCGTCGGCTTGCGATCATGCAGCCTCGCGCCGTCACGGCGAACTTCAAAAGCGGCGAGCAAGTAGTGCGGTATTAGGTCCCGAGGTAGGGAGCGACCGCGGGCCAAGTACCCGTCGCGTACTTTTACTTGCCTCCAAAATCACGTTTAAACCCGTCCGGGGTGATTTTGCCCGTGGCTCGAGCGGCTCGCATTACGTCTCGTCGTTTTTTCGCGCGCGAGGAGATAATGATGCGGGCGGGCGGACGGGCGGGCGGACGGGCGGGCGGACGGGCGGACGGGACCTTGAGGAGGTGCCGAAGGCGTTGACGAGAGCTGGTCCGATGGCCCCGAGGATCCGGTAGGGCGAGTGCCCTGTGCTGATGAAGAAAACGAGAGGCAGTACGAGGAGGGCTTGAATCGCCAGGCCGGCCAAGACCGTCCCGACGAACGCTACCAGGTGCGCCATCTCCGTCGCCCCCGACTCCTCGCTGCGCAGAACTTTGCCCGAGATGAGGAACACCACGGAGATCGGGGCTGACCTGCAATTCATGGATGTTAAGCCTTCGAAGGACGCCGAGTCGTGGGGATGGGGCCTTATCTCGGCTGATCGGAATGGCGTCGATCTTAGCCGGGCCCTTTTTCATGATAGATACTTCGATTCTATAAAGATTATTACGCGGAGAGACTTTCTTTTGTTTCCTTCTCTCGGCAAGTTTCTCAACGCGAAATAGTTGCATTTTATTCGTGATTCATTGAAGTCGAAAGTTCTTTGTGATTTTACGAGTGACCGTACTACGGCTGTGTTGCCTTCGCATTTTTTATCGATCCAAACAAGGAATCGCTATTTAGAAGGGAACAGCATCTCTTATAAATGATAGAAAACCGCGTTATATCGATCGCCTTTATACCGCTTTAACTTTAAATTTTAATTCTCTTTAACTTACTTTTGCGAACTCTCATACAACTCGCCCTGTATATAATTTTTTTTCTCTTGTTTTTCTTCTTTTTTTTTTTTTTTTTTGTTTTAATATTTTTTTTTTCATTCCTATTCGCACTTAATCATCCTATTATTACATTATCTTATGATATATTTACATAAAATAACGTATCTTATTTGAAAATATCTATTAGATACTTTATAATAGTCCATAGCGATAGTTTCGAACTGATTTACGCCAACGTTTATTAGAAATATAAATAGAATATTGATATTAATATTGATTGGAAAAGAATATTGCTAAAATGGATATTGACTCTACATAATATTCCTCACTTGGAATGATTTTTAATAATATATATCTTAAGATATAATAAAAAATGTTCCTTAAATTAGTATTGAATTTTTTCGCGTAAAATTGCTTTTCTTTGCGAATAATGCGCATTATGATTTGATCGATAAGTAGCGAAGCAACGTTAAAGTCAAAAATAAAAGAATCCAGCATAAAATTAATAAACAACAATGACTTAAATATGAATAACAAGAAAAGTATTAAGGTAGCGAGAGAGAACAGTAACTCGCATGGTTTGAAAAATAAAAAAAGTACGAACGCGTACTTGGTTCGAGCATATTTCACGACTAAGGATTCCTGAATTGAAAGTTGCTAATATTGCGGAGAAATCATTATTCACGTTTTTATTAGTATGAAAAATACCGTTAAGCACGCACAGATGATGAATATTCTTAATAGTACTTGTTTTATTATCTCTTTCCTAGGCGTAGTATTTATGCTGCGTGAGAAAAATTATTAATATTAACATTACATTTTGGCAGGCAAATACATTTGTGAAAATTTGCCTTCTCCTTTCGCACCTGGCTTACTCAATTTAAATTGCAAAAAATAGTACAAGAGAAAAAAAAACAAAAAAAACAAAACAAAAAAAAAACAAAAAAAAAACAAAAAAAAAAAAACAAATAAAAAACAAATAAAAAGAGAGATAGAGAGAGAGAGTGAGAGAGAAACAGAAATAAGAAATTGAATTTAATAAACAAATATACATCCAATGAAAATTTCCATAAATGAGCGAATATATGTCTTACAAATATTCTTAAAATAAAAATAGAATTTCATAAGAATGCACACCAGCATATCTTAAAATTTGATTTGAAATTGAAATGCAGTCGTCAAAGCAAAAATATTAATAAAACCTTGGGATATTTATGTAAATGGCAACATTTTCATGGGTGAGCTATTGAGGAAGATCCTCGAAAACACTCGTTTCATCCATTCATATCCAACGTTCCGATCCATATGATAGGAGAGACGATTGTGGGTCTCGTACTTTTGGCAGTAGTAAACAATGAATTGCCGCTTTAAACAATGAATAAACCGCTCGAGCTCTTTGCGCTGGATCAAGCAATAAAGGAGCGGCAAATCAGTCTCGAGTATACGTACTTTATTACCCACTCAATGATCTCGGCGATAACTGTATTCAAGCCGATAAAAAAGCCTTGTAACGGCCATTTCTGCTCATCGGACATCGTGCCGAGCGCCAATCCGAATACCAAACTGCAGAGCACCAAACCGAGTATGTTCGTTCCCTGCGTGTACCGATACGTTATATCCATGTCATAAGTTGAGATCCCTGTGGAATTACAATGGCGAAGTCGTAAGTTGAGAGCTCGAGTCGTTATCGAGTACGGCGCGTATGTTCTTTTTTTCGTCCCTCTCGATGTAATAGTGCAGCAGCTCATTAGACGTAGTTTGAAAGTCTCTATTAATTCCCCCCCCCCCCCCTCCCTCCTTCCCCCCCCCCCCCCTCCC
>NW_011948419.1:3312246-3318180 GCF_000503995.2 Ceratosolen solmsi marchali | reverse complement strand
GGGGGGGGGGGGTTGTATTAGCTTCGAGTGACCAATCGACTCAGTCTGATTTCGCCTATTTAAAGAGGATCTATTCTTTTAATTTGGAATTGAATGAAACGAATTTTTTGAACTGTTGCAGTATTTCATCGATAGTACGGTATTATATCGATTACATATAAGTAACGCACCCATGTTTTCACTCGATGCACTTTGTTTTGGTTCAACTAAAACCGTTTGATACTGTAATATATAAGAAAAGTATGTGAGCCAGGATACATATTTTACGTTATAGTTATAGAAATCATATGCTTAAGGATTATTACATTGGCTTTTATTTATAATTATTTTTTAATTTTGAACTAAAGATAATAATAATAATAATAATAATAATAATAATAATAATAATAATAATAATAAGAAGAAGAAGAAGAAGAAGAAGAAGAAGAAGAAGAAGAAGAAGAAGAAGAAGAAGAAGAAGAAGAAGAAGAAGAAGAAGAAGAAGAAGAAACAAGGGAATCACTTATTTAACAATACAATTTAATATTTGATTATAAAATTAATACCAAAGGCATTATTAAATTAAATTATTCTGACATATAATAATTGTATTCCCATAAATATTGCAATAAATTACTCTGTGAAAAAGCTCATGGAAATTATTTACAAAATATCTACAAACTATTTGAAATTATCTTAATATATTTTCTATTACCTGAGATAAACAAGCACGGATCAAATTATCTGGATACAAATTTCTAAATAGAAAGAAGAGAAATTATTCATTGAATTAAATGGCAAAGGAATTTATAGAGAGTATTTAAATTCGATTTAATAATAACAGTTCTATTAGTAGATCAATATACAGTATAGCCAACAACACGGAAGAGCAGAACAAAAAACGGTATCGATTCCGTGTTATGAATGTTCAAAAACGAGGCTTATTCCATTATATGTAATAACGTTCTCTTTTTTCATAATTCTTATTAATAAAATTATCAAAGAATTTAAACTGCTATTATTATGTTAATGAGAATTCTACTATATTTTTTATCCTACTGCCTATTGATTCGTTTACCTGGTAAGATATATGATTTAATATATATATATATATATATACATACATACATATATATACATATGTGACATTAAATTACTGGATGGCATTCTCAAATATTAACTATTAATATTAAGTATTTATCACAATATGTAAGCAATAAATAAACAAATAAATAAGTAAGTACGTAGCGTAAAATATGAAAATGTTTTAATCGATATTTTTAACGAAATTCAATTTCCAACGACAATGGCTAACATATCAAATTTTTAATATTTTCTTCTCAAATGACGTGAATTTTCAAGTGTATTACAATTAATTTTAAAATCCACCCATTATTATAACGTGTCGTTATAACGTTTAAATAATCATATTTTATTATGATATAAATCGTGAAACAAATATCTTTCTTGTACAAGATTTTTAACGATAAAATGCCGTCGCGTATATGACAAATAATAATGAAATTTAATATTATATTATGAAGGACTATAAAAATAAGGGAAAATGTGAGATTATTGCAAGGGCTTAAAAGCTTAAAAATACAGATATGTCTTGTCATGAACGACAATTAAATAAAACAACAACAACAACAACAACAACAACAACAACAATAAACAAACAAACAAGAAAAACAAAAGATTCTATCAAAAGTATCTAAAATTACGGAATAAAAACATTATATTATAATATTCTCGTTATTATAACAACTATATTTTTATTATTTGCGTTGAAAATATAATTAACATTTAACTGCTTAATAAAATATCTTGTAATAAAGTAAATTGTCCAATAATTTAAGAATCTTTAGAGACTCATTTAAGCCAACGACAAATGTATGTGTGCGCGCGCGCGCGCGTGTGTGTGCAATCAAATATTTTAAAAGAATGTTGAAAGCTTGGTGATTTTGATACCTCGTGTATAAGTTGTTAATTTTTTTTTTTTGATTTTATTGAATTTGGACGAGCAATTTGTTTTACCCGTGGTTAAGTTCGTGATCTTTACACATTTGACAATACCTACCAATGCTGAAATCTGTTGAGTTTTTATTAATAATTTTCAATTGTTGCAATACAAAATCTTATGTATAAAATATCTATGGTTTTTGCAATACAAATCTTTATCTAAAAAAGTCTTCAAATTTCATTTTAATTATGACACATTAATAATAAGTGCCAATAATGATTATATATGTACGATAAAAATGTACATTTTCACAAATTCGTCCCACCTCAATATAGTGGTACAATTTTATTAAAAAAAAAAAAAATGACATCTTATAGTTTCAAATGTAAATATTAACACGTGAATTGAAATATCTAAACTTTCATAAATTAAAAACAGCTTGTAATATATTACCTTAATAAATCCAAAAACACATCAGCAGTCACAAAATTGATACGTGGCTTTACATTGGTGATATTCGACTTATCAGCCGATAAGTCGAAAGAATCCCATTGACCAGGTCGAATAATTTGAGAAAGTAAAATGCTTAAAGTAATCCCTAAAGATGTCGTTGTAATATAATAGTATAGTGCCTTGATACCAATACTTCCTGCACAAAAAAAAAAAACTACTTTAATACGCGATGCTCTATCTCTATTTGATCATATTTCATTAATATACAGCTCGATATTTATAACTATTTATAATTTATAATTTTTATTTTCAAATACTATTGTGTCTTTGTTTTTTCTTTTCGTTTTCATCTATCAAATCAATCCTTGCAAATTAAGGATAATATTTGCTTTCAAATATAAAGCATTTTTCAAGAGCATCTAAAAACTTTAGCATTAGTGTAGTCGAATCTTCATGTTGCTTATTCAGGTTTCAACTGCGAAAATGATACTTGGAATATTCACATTAACACCGCTAAAATTATACTTTTGCCTACTTCAAGTGTAAGAATTTACATGTTTCTATTTCCATATTATTAAGTTTCAACTGTCGTAAGCCTCGAATTTATCGCCTGCTGCAAATTAAAGATACAGAAAGTGGAATGTTTCCTACAAGAGAATATTAAATCCAGGCTCACTCGTAGCAACAGTCGGTATAATCAGCGCAAATCCCAAAAATTATATTCCTATAATTTCAAAAGTAAATTACCGTTTTTGACTGTATTTAATTTACCGAGTGGAAATACATTGAATTCATCAATCGGTCGTGCGATTATTATTTCCTACAACGATCAACCAGTAGTTACGACCAACGCTAAGAAATTTTTCCAAACTATCCTCAACAATGGAAGAAACATATCCTCCTCCGTACCAGACTTGCCAAGGTCCGAGCTCGCGCTCACAATACTCGTGACGACGAGGGGCAGAACCAAGCAGTTGACCATCTGAATAAAAATCTCGCCGGGAAACTGCAAGTACATAAGTTCGCGTTCGCTCCACGGTTGTGCGGTCCAGTATCTCAGGGCCAGACCGAGCGCGAGGCCCGCCAGGATTCCCAGAAGGATGCGCGCCGGCGCGCTTGGACGCCACATGCCCGCCGTCCTCTTCTGCAAACATAAAGAGAGTAGATTCAGGGAGAGTGCTCTACCAGTAAACATGATAAATTATTGGAGGATTTGTCAAGCGGGAATGTGAGAGAAGCCGGTTTTAAGAATGGTGAGCGCTTTGCTTTTCATAAATCTGACGTCTTTACAAATCTGTGACATAGAATGTCAATTTTATTTTGCAATATATTGCATTATGCATCGCTTTTTTTATAAGTATATTGTAAGTCTATGACCGACGTTATATATTCAGAGTGGTAATGTAACATTCGTCTGAACCATAAATTGAAATCGGCAAGATGTAGAATTAACGACAGCATCGATTGCCGCTGTGCTCACTCGCGTATACATCGCTTCCGAACATCCTTGTTTCAATTGCAAAAACTAATGTTTTAGATAAATAACAATGGCCAATTGTTGCATTATTTTTCAGTTTATCGTTTTCTCTATGCTTAAATGTGCATTAGGTATTAATTGTGAAGAGGATGTGCTTTGAATTTATCTACAAACTGTGAGCTAAAAATTCAATTGTGAGCATATTAATTACACGTGGAATCGTATATAAACTAAAAATAATAAAGTAAAGAAATAATGAAGAAAAGAAAAGGTAATTTTAAAATGCAACGCATTAGTCATTTATGAATTTATTTTTACAAACTTATTTATAGTGGATTAAGATACACGACGATAGATACTTATGTTTGCGAAGTTGATAAAGTATCAGTGAATTAAGCACGGGACGGTTTTATTTTTTATGATATATATTAACAATATATCATTTAAACTTGTCCTAGATTTATCACGAATAACTAATATAAAGATAATTATTACGAATTAAATATTGTTTGAAACCTTGAAGCCCGACGGATATCATATAATAAGAATACGGGCTTTAGATAAATTTTATTTAAATTTATATTTATCTTTATCGACGAATCAGTACATGCATTAGCAAATTATAATAAACGTAAATAATCTAGCAAAATAATAAATAATACGATATTCGTAAATAAACATAGACAATTATCTTCTTTAACACGAATGCATTATTTTAAATTACAGGCATTATGTAGATATATTTATTTACTATACGTCATCGTGTTACTTGGAATATTATTCCACAAGCATTAATGTCATTTAATTATATCATTAGAATTACTTAAACATTGATACAACAAATCATATTTTTGAGGTTTTTTCATTCGTTTCTTCTCTTTTGTTTAAAAATTTCCTTTATACATTGAATGAGATAATTATTCATAAGATTGAGCAACGTTATCTTAAAATACCAAGTGAAGTTAATGCGACAATTGTAATGCAATACTCAACATTATTTTAACAATATTAATGTAATATACAAATGGCCGGAATTATTAAAATTTTTATTACGTACGAATTGTTCGTATCTCCGAAAGGTACATAAATTGCCCGAGACATTTGTGATGTAATCAGTGGAGTATTATTAATGGGAGATGAAGAAAGCATATTTTTTATTCTTAATTTTTAAACGATCGACTAGTCACTCTACTACCGTCTGCTTCTATATAAAGAAAAGTAGTAACATTACTGGCACAATGGGAAAGGTTAAAGTAAAGTCGGGTAAAATGTGAAAATTTTTATATAAATTGATAGTAATATTTGCCATTTGGTGCGATGATTTTCCCTGATTTTTCATCGCAAGACAAGTCATTTGCAAGGCAAATCATTAAAATTCTATTAAAATTCCAATAAATTATTGGCACAAAGGTGCCTCACTGCTCTTTATCGAAGATATCCAAAATCTTTTATAAACATTTCAACCTTTCCCATGATTAACCTATCGTACTATTTTCAACGTTATTTCAACATTATTTAAAATTATTTAAACATTATGTATCATAAAGTGAGTAATAGTCTCTTTTATATTGCCTTGTTTAAATCAACGATTCCTCACAAATAGCCATTTGAATATATTAAACTCTTGTCGACGATAATAAATATCTTCGCGAACGCCCGACAAACATATGCTTGATAATATTTGCACTGGATAACATAAGGAATAAAAAATTAATTTACAATCAGATATAAAGATGCCATTTAATTATTCTCGTAATCGAAATCGATGTTACGGTAAGATCGTGTTACCATCACCGGTCACTCTCGCCGAACAAAAGCAAAGCTCCGAAACACAATGCTCACCCAAAAATTAATCCTCGGCGCTATTATTATATAGGCCGTACGACAGACCGTTGGAGCCTAAGACAAACAGATCGATCGGTAATAAGTCGCGTAGACAATAAACAAGCGCACTTGAAGCGTAATAAGTAGGGCAGGTTATTTCTTCTATTCAAAGTTGGCTTTATTTCCGCGTCGATTTATGCCTTCAAGCTCATCTCACCCCCCCCCCCCCCCCCCCCCC
>NW_011948419.1:3205554-3312205 GCF_000503995.2 Ceratosolen solmsi marchali | reverse complement strand
TCCTTTAACACCGTTCCCTTCCTGTCACTTACTGTGTCTTAAATCCACCGTGGATTTGCGCTTGTTAATAATAGCGTTGGGCGAATGTAGCGATTTCCCGATAAGACGGCGAACTCGCGGACGAAAATTATTTCACAGCCTCGCGCGTAATGGTGTCTGATACGTGCGTATCTCCACTTGACTGACGAGTTTCTTTTTATCAATTGGACACGTAGGCTACGCAGTGCGTGGTGATAATGCTTTTACGCAGCCTTTGTGTACACCTCGCTATAAGGTGCGCTACGCAACTTCCACCTAGATTTATGAAATTTATTCGACATTATCAGTTGGTACTTTAAAGTTGCTAAGATTATTAAAGGTTCGCTGCTATTTTGACTGCATGAATTATTTATGGAATACTACAGAGGACTGACGCGTCGTGTGGAAAATGTTGAAAGTGCCGTTTTGTGCGCAAGAAAATTGCTATTTTTTCGCTTAGCACTAGTCTGTGCGTATGTATTTCGGGTTTATCAAGGCCGTTCTTTTATTGCAGACACTATTTTCAAAGATTTATATCTTTAATAAGTTCATATCTAGAGCAAAGTCATAAAAGCAAAAGTTAAATAAAGAAGCAAAAAAAAAATTTTACTTTTACAGTTGATATGCTATATGCACCTAAAATATCTTTTGAAGCAATTTTTTAATTTAATAGAGGATACTCGGATTATAATTTTTAATCTCTCTTGTCTCTCTCTCTCTCTCTCTCTCTCTCTCTCTCTCTCTCTCTCACTATATCTGTAATTATGTATCTTATCACACACAAGGAAGTTTGAGTGTAATAAGCATTCAAGTATTCGAGTATTCGCAATGAATATCTCAATTTTAACAATTTTATTATTATTATTATATATGTAGTTAACAATGAGGGTAACAGAATGTATTTTGGTCTAATAAGACAAAGCAGACTATTATTATTTTCCTATTAGCCCTTAGCATTTTTCAAATTGAATCGCCCACAACGGTAATGTGTGAAAAAACGAAACGGATTAGGGCAAATTTCTCACAAGCAACTAACGAAATCATATTTGTGTTAAATCTGTGTTTCTTAATTACTGCTACGATTTATTCTTTATTCAAATACCTCGTATATGTCTCAATGCTCTCCCTCTTACAATCTACTTGCATATCCAATAGAAAGTATTCATTTTTAAGGACCTGAAACAGAGGCTTGAAATCTGAAAGAGAAATGTTACCTGAGTTTTATCCTCTATGGTATTAATAGAAAATTTTTTTGTTTTTGCAAAATATAATCTATATGTAAATTAGAAATAAACATCAGTTTCTATAATATCTTTATATTCTCATATTCTTTTAAAATATAAATATGCCTGTATATATATATATATATATATATATATATATATATATATATATATATATTACGATATTAAAAACTCAAAAGTATTTTATTACATAGACGATTGACAATTAAGGACAATATTTAAACATTTCTCATGGTATATACAAAAGTGATTTTATGCTAAACAAATAAAAATTCATTTATTCTTATATAAGAACTCAACCCATTTTCTTATCAAAATAAATTTTTTATTATCGTGCTATTGAATAAAATGCCTATCAAGTGCAGCAATATACTCACGCTTCTCATAATTTCCCTTTTTTAACAATCTTTATTAATTAATTTATTTATTATATTTATAATAGATGTTTTTAATTGAATTTTATTATTACCAAAACACCAATATCTATAAATACCTTCTATATACACAAAGGCATTTATAGATCTTGAAATATCATTGTCTTAAATGCAGAATTTTCATTGGAATTTCATGGCTTAAATAATTTTCAATTATATCAATATTTAGTTCTCAAATTAAAGAAATTCTTTTTTTCTAATTATCTTTTTATTTTTTATTACATTGGTGAATTATAATGTCGTAAATTGCAAAGTTCTTATTGGAAATTTTGTTTTCATATAATTTATTACTACTCTTTGAAACGATAACTACTCAGACTTGATTCGATAATCTGAAATTGAATTATCATTGCACTAAAATCAATAAGTTCTGAATATTGCACATTTGAATAATATATGTATTTATTAAATAAAGCAATTACGTCTTTTCAAACAAATTCATTACAAAAAAAGAAAACAATATTAGAACAAATTTCATACGCTTATTTTTACTTTATGTTTATTTCATTATATATTTAAACGGGCTATTGTATGTATGTCTGCACATATGTATATATATACAGACACACGTATATATAGATGCATTTACAAAAATATTTATTACTAGACATAACGCAATATTGTGTTTACATTTTTAATTTTTCAAGAATTTAAAAACATTTACAACAAAAAAATTTTACATTTAAAAATAATAATTTTCATCTCATTCAAGTTTTCAATTAAACGAAATTCTTTTTCATGACTAAAATCTTTACAAATATCCCCGATAAAGCACAAGTTTTGATATATATTTTTGCATTTCGTACCTTAATAACATAGGCTTGACAGATTCTTAAATCTTTTAAGACAAATAATTCAACAAATAGTCTTCTTGCAATTGCAATTAGCATATTTATTATTTAATATCATTTAATGAAGTTTATTGTTAAATGTTACTCGTGTCTTTGGTACAAATCAAACAATTTAAGTAATCAATGTAGCTACGAAACATATTAGGTTTATAATTTTCATTCGCAGACATCTTTTTTTTTTGATTTCTAAAATAATCTTGCAAACATATTTTTATACTAGAACTGTAAATTACATACATAAGAAACTTTTTGTTTTAATAGACGCTACATTAAAATGTTTGCAAATTTTGTATATAAAATGTTACATAATAGTATAATTTCTAGAGAATAAATTGAAGAAAAATACTTATTTAGATGTAAAATTCATTATAATTTTATTATATATAATTTAGTAGTTCCTTTAATTTAAAATATTACAATATTGTGTATATTTGGTGTTACAATGAAAAGTACAAACAAGATCGATAAAAAATATACATAAAGCTATCGTTAAAAATTGTATATATCATAGTTCATACACTACACTCGAATACATTTCATTAAAAAATTTCATTTTATAATAGACGATATTTCATACAATTTTCATTCTAAATAAAAAACAAGCTTTCGGTTTTAAAATATTACGGATTTTTTGATTTCCATCGTTAACAATTAAAATTAGGACTTCATAAAATTAATGTGACATATTTCTAAACAATCATTTAAAAATACATCCAATTTCTAAAATCGAAATTAAAACAATTAAATGTGGACACACGTTATCCAGTACGATCCCAATACATGTTGTTTTATTGTTTCGCTATGTATCAGTTATAGTTGGTATGTACAGTTGGCACTAATTCTGAAGCTTATCATTGCATTACAAATGTTGCAACTACCTCTGACAGAAGAAATACAGATTTTTTAGTGGAATGAAAAATGTTACAGGAACTTATTTATTCGTAGATCCATTTATCAGCCCAGGAAGACCAATCAGTGAGTTCTGATTCTTTCTCATCACCAAACCATAATTTAATTTCTTTATTTGCTGATTCAACAGAATCTGATCCATGAATGATGTTGCGTCCAACTTGAATGCAAAAATCACCACGAATTGTACCAGGAGCAGAATCCTTAGGATTGGTTTCACCAAGCATAACACGTCCTGTTTTAACGGCATTAAGACCTTCCCAAACCTAGAAGAATATAATTTTCTTATTTAAATATTTATATTATTTTCTGATAATAAGTAAGTTATGAAAATTGAAATTATTGAGAAAGGCAAATGTAATATTCAAAATGTCAATTATTCAATTCCGCAGATTCTACAGTACATTAGATCCAATGTTTTTCTATTAAAATACACCTAAGGTTAATCCCATTCCACTATGAGACGATACACAATAGAAATTATGAAAATTAAAAATTTATCTGCTTTATATCGGTTATACTCTAACTAACTTATTAATCAAATTATAAATAATATTTCATCGACTGACATTTAATTTCAGTACTAATGGATCTCTTAAATAAATTGATTTGGAATATACAATATGTATGCCCGCATACATATTGTTACTTTATTACATAATTAAGATAAAAATTTTTCAAAGGCTTCTCAATGACAACACTGACAAGGTCATAGCAACTTTACATATATATATATATATATATATATCAATATCATTACAGACCGTTAAGGTCAGGTATTTCTACTTATCATTATTGTCATCTAAAACAAGAGCTATATTTACCATAGGCACGACTGGTCCGGAACTCATGTACTTGACCAAACCAGGGAAAAATGGCCTGCTGGAGAGATCTGAATAATGTTGTTTAAGAAGAGACTCTGTGGGCTAAAATAATAAAAATATATAAATAAAGCCGCTTTAATCATGACGATTATAGTCAAACATAATACGACTGACATTATCAACAACACAATCATACAGTTACTTCACATGACTCGTAATATTTGGAAGAAAAAATTCGAAGCTACGATTAAATCTATTAAAATATAATAAAACATATGTAAGAGTCAAGAATAACGTTGTGTCGAATAAAAGGAATAATCAATTAGTTTACTACGATTCAAATTCGAACAAATCAACAAAAGCTAATAGCTACGCATCGTTAGGACAATTTATATTGAAGAAGAAAGGGTCGAAAGAGCTATAATCTCCAGCCACGTGTCGGTAAAAGAAAAAAAAAACCCTGAAATAAATGATTCGTTAATTCGAACAGATGCACGCACCCAAAGCATCTTCATGGCGACGAGCTTGAAGCCTTTATCCTCGAATCGCTGGATAATCTTGCCGACAAGGCCTCGCTGAACACCGTCGGGCTTGATCATAATGAAAGTCTGCTCTTTGTTCTCGGCCATTTTCCCAATGAAGCTCGTGGATGCAGAAAAACTGGTTAGAAACTCGGTCGTAAGCAACAGCGAAACCTTAACTGGCAGAGTAAGCGAAGAATACCGGTAAAATGTGGGAAACGGAAGGCCAACGTCGCGGTATATACTATAGACCTTAAATTATGTACAGTGAGTACGACAAAGGCATAGGGTGGCATAGCGAGGGCGGGAAATATGAAATTAAAGCCGAAGACGCGCGACTAGCTGAAACGCCAACTCAACGGGCGTCGGGGAAATAGAGAGAGAGAGAGAGAGAGAGAGAGAGAGAGAGAGAGAGAGAGAGAGCAAGAGAGAGAATATATAATTTGTCGATAAAATGGAGTATTGTTGAAAGTATCGCGAAGGGATTGGATGATGATATATGAAAATTCTGCCTTGTGATATGCATAATTTTGAGGTTAAGCACGTAAATACACGGCTTTCTGGTAATTGAAATGTAAATACACTTTATTTTGCCAATTGTAATTTACTTTTGAAGAAGTGTGAACTACGCGACACGTGTGCCCGCTTTCGTAACGCGTAAGTTTAAATTTAACTTTTTCGTAATTTATCTTAATATTTTATACGTGGAAAATAATTTGCCTACTGTCGTTTGACTATAATCATAAATGAAACGATCGCACGGTAAATTATAAAAATAATTTACTATATTACGGATAATTTATTGATAATTTCTCCGGATTGTATATCCTTTTGTGTTCGATAAATCGAAATAAGCGAAGGACAGAGATATAAGGAGAAGAATGATATTATTCTACAAATATCCCCCCAACGTTTATCCGGCTTGTTTTAATTTACGTTTGTTCATTATCACGTCGAATTGATCTAAAGTTTGGTAAATAATGAGTAATCGTGGATTCTTCTATCTTTATTTTACCCTGTTAACATTGCAAACAATACGCATTCAATGAATAATTAAAAATATCTCCTTATTGTGTGCTTAAAAATTCTTAAATAAATTGACTCTCGATCCAATTAAGCATAGATTTATTATTTTCACTACTTTTAGGATAGAAAGTTAGAAAAGTAGATAAATATATCACAGCTTTAATATTAAAGTCTCATAAATCACGGGACTCGAGAGTCTCATTAATGAATGCTATATTGAATTATTTTTAATAAATTATTTTTAATACAAGTACGTGTAATTTGCAATTTCTATGCATAGGATGATAATAAAATAACAATAAAAAGATTAAAAAAAAGAAAGTATATGTAATTATTATTAAACTAATATAAATTATTTTAGAGAATTTATTTTATAAAATTCGTAGGCTTATAATTATTAGTTGAAATGCGCAACGTCCGAACGAAAAGATTTGTTTTGAATATTTAAAATCTTTATCGCTATTAATGAATGTTTCTTCAAAAAATCCAAAAATGATTGTGATTACGAAGTATACAAGTAAATTATATTTATCTTATAACGTTTAACTGTTTTCTTTCTCTCTTCTACTTCTCATTGTGAATATAGCGGTAATCCTTTCTTCATCGCAGTTCTATCGAACGATTAGATTAATAAAATTCTCATTAAAAAGTGTAATTAAAATTTACTTTGGCAAAATGTACAGTGAATGGAAGTAACGTAAATAAAAAATTGCCCAATACCTTGGCCACATCTTACCGCTTCTTTATTTATTTTTTAATTTTTACTTTTCTGTTTTCATTTAATGCGCGATTACAAAATTAACAAACTTTCATTTTAATAAAATCTGCAATTAGCACGGCATTTAAAGCCAATTGCTTTTGGCCTTCGTGCGAAATTGAAAAACACGAAGACAACAAAGAGAGAGAGGAGGTACTACTATACATTATTTATTAAAATTTACTCGCTTATAATCTTAAGTTTTCTAGCTTTCGCGACAGCGCGTCCTTGAAATCTGTGAAGAAATTAAACATCAGATCGTACATTGCAATAGACCTCTATTAAGGACATTACATTTCCACTTCGTTATAATCGCGATTTACGAATTGATAGTACATTATTTGTTCTTGGGTCGTGCCAATCTTATCACGCTAGCTTTTCTAATCTTGGAAATCGGATTAATATGTGTTTCGCTTGTCGCTCGATTGTGCAAAAAAAAAAAAAAAAAAAAAAAAAAAAAAAAAAAAAACCCGCTTCAGCATTTTCGCCACTCATGAAATATTTTCTTATTAATGAAGCCGCTCGCAATGGATATTTATCGCAAGGTCGTATTATATACGCATACAAATGTGTAAGATTTTTATCGATTCTTTTAAAAGTAAAATGGCGTCATCGGTAGATGTTTTCGAGGCGACCTTGCGATGAGCGCGTCACCCAACTCCAATAATTCGTTAGGGATTATTTGAAATAGTTTTTTGTATTTTACGAAATATTTGTGTTGAAATTCATATCGTACATTGAAAGTTACGCGCTATTGTTAATAATTGTGACAATCGATTGAAGAAAAAAATTAATTAACCAAAGTATTCAAATGCACGAGACAATTGTTTAATTGATAATGGCTGTTTGGGTCATCGATGTTACATTTGCATCATTTAAAATGTTAATGAATTTTGGTGGAAAAACAGTGGGCCTTTTCCGGAATCTGACATTGAATTATACATCCTCTAAGCAGCGGAAATCGCGAATTCTAGCATCGTCAAGCTTTATTAAGAATGAGGTGGAAATAAATGGAAAGGCGAGAGGCGCGAGTAGAGCTAGAGGCTAGGATATTCTCCGAGCCATGGCGTCAAGATCGACCTAATTGTCTACGTCGTTCTCCTGCGAGAAGGATGAGGATGAGGATGAGGATGAGGATGAGGATGAGGATGAGGATGAGGATGAGGATGAGGAGGAGGAGGAGGAGTAGGAGGAGGAGGTGGTGGTGGTGGTGGTGGCGGTCGAGGGTCTCGAGGCGGTGTGGGGATCCGGGAGTCGAGCTGCGCTAAGGTGGCCGATGGTGGGGGTCAGGGAGCAGCCGCGTCGTCGGCGCTGCCCCCCTACGTCGTCCCACGAGAAAACTTTGGTGAAGCTCAGCGGCGGTGAACGAGTTGCGATGGCGGCAGTGTAGTCGGGACAGACGTCGGTCAACGTCTGCGCGCAAGACATGATAGCGCGCCTGCGCGTCGTAATCCGCTAAACCGATTCCCAGGAGTCGCACCGAGCGCCCGCGGGTCCTCTAGCCCGGACCGTACCCGGACCTGGCTGACCGAGTACAGTGCCGCGAGGCTGGGCCTACGCGATGCAGACGCAACAAACACAGCAGCAACAGCAACAGCAACAGCAACAGCAACAGCAACAGCAACAGCAACAGCAACAGCAGCAGCAGCAGCATCAGCAGCAACACGGCCACCAGCAGATCGTTCCCGGCTCGAGCGTCATCCTCAAGATGAACGAGACCGTAGTGCAACAGCTGTCGACCGTCGGTGAGTTTGCGTATGCGCGCGAGGTAATCCCCCGGGCGCGGGTTACCACCCCCTCCCCCTCCCCCACCTACGAATAAACTCCCCGCTCCGGAGCCGCGAAGCTCGTGCTCACGACAGATTCGCCACGGCTTCGAGGTTTAAGCCTTGGGAGGGATTGGAATGACGAGGAGGCTAGGTAGGAGACATCGATGAGAAATTGTGCAAATGAGCTAGAGATTTCGTAAACGAGAGACAAACGCGCTCATACCTAATAAGCTGCTTGCCGGTCATTCCGATATTAGATAAATTCAATGACGAAGGTATTGGCACTTATTTTCGAGCCGGTGAAATGAGGTTAGAAAGCGAATGACAACGCCATGTGGCGTTTCTTCAACACGAATGTCTCAACCTTAAATATAACCATTTCGTACTTATTGGCTGTCTTATATTCTGTCATCTCTCTACCAGTGGCTATTGCCTTTCTTATTGAATTGAATAATATGCTGAAGGTATCTCCGCGAGATTTTCCACGCAATTCCGATCAACTAAACTAAATTAAACTAAACTAAAATAAAATATTCCCCTACCAATACAAGCTTATTTTAATGCATATAGTAAAGTATTTAAACATTCACTTAAAGATATCAAAAAAAAAAAAAAAAAAAAAAAGAAAAAGCGAAAAAAAAGAAGAAACAAAAAAAAAAAACAAAGAAAAACCAAAAAAAAAATTGCTAAGCATATACGCGCGCGCGTGGTACGATGCAGCAAGCGTTTGAAATATTTTGTTCGTGTAATATTTGTTTGTCGTTAGAGTGCGCGTCGGGCATTCCTTTGTGCCAGAGCTTCGTCCGTATATTTTTGCAGTAAAATAAAACGAGCGGAGCGCTAACCGGTACGAATACACGGTAATAGGACACTGGCGTTAAGCCTCGAGACTGGAGGAAAAGTGTAATACGACGGAGAAAGTGCGCACGAGTGTAAGGGAACGAAGCACCGTCAGTCGAGAGAGCATTTAAATAAGAGTAGTGTAGCTCTAGAGGAGCCAAAGTAGCCAAAGTACCCAAAGTAACCAAATTAACCAAAGTAACCAAAGTAACAAAAGTAACCAAAGTAGCATATATGCCAAGCCGGGAAGTAACCAAAGTAACCAAATGTAGTGTAGCTCTAGAGGAGCCAAAGTAGCCAAAGTAACCAAAGTAACCAAATTAACCAAAGTAACCAAAGTAACAAAAGTAACCAAAGTAGCATATATGCCAAGCCGGGGATAAAAAAGAAATACAACGAGGAAAACAAGCGTTTTCATTGATCGGTTTCTCTCTATCTCTCTTTTGAGCGCGCGCGCGGGCGCTCCCATCCTCTCTTGTGGCCGCGCGCGCGGGCGCCCCCATCCCCCCCCTCGTCGTACCCCCCCCCCCCGTCTCGGCCCTCCCACTCCATTTCTCTACTCCACGTCGACTCGTCGCTGCGTTTTCGCACAGCGTACAGGTCGAATAGAGATTGCGCCGCGTGCCACTTTCGATCTACTGTGGACCCCCCGACTACCCGTCAGTCCCTCCCCGTAGTTCCTCCTTCTCCTCTGCGTGGCGAAAACCGAACACCACAGCGACCGATCCATGTGTACGCGATGACGACGACGACGACGACCGACACCGCGAGCAGCACCACCAGCACCATCACCGCCGTCGCCACCGCTATCAACACCAACACCACTACCCCGCAAAACGCACACTCAAAAGAGCCGACCTCTTCGAGACTCATGGTGTCCATGGACGAGAAGTCATTGCGCGGTATGGTGTTTTCGTATTACTTTTGGATATTGTATTGTGTGGGTACGTGGTGTGAGCTTGGTCGACGCGCGTCCATCTGTTTCTACTGAAATGCTTGCTCGCGAAAGTTTCGTTATGTCTGCGGCTGGAGAGAAGCCGAGAATGCAATCGTCGTGTCGGATAGACGAACGAACGAACGAACGAACGAACGAACGAACAAACGGACAGGCGCACAGGCGCACAGGCGGACAGACGGACAGGCGGACGAATGCACGTACTCACGTATGCACGCATGCCAGCACGCACGCACGCACGCACGCACGCACGCACGCACGCATATAACGCATTAAATTTGTATTTTCCGTGCTAGTGCTTGGGGTGCGAATATCTGCCTTTTTCCTTTTTCATTCGTCAGCAATGTCAAAGTGACGACCTCCTTGTGATCAGTTTTGCAAAGAGGAGGAGGCAAAACAAAAAAAAAAGCGACGTCGTGTTACTTATAGTATTTTGAAGTAGCTTGGACTCTCTCGAGCGAGAATCATTTGCTTAATTGACATTGCCATTTCGTTGAGATTATAAATTTTGTTCAGCCATCGAATG
Organism: Ceratosolen solmsi marchali; assembly: GCF_000503995.2. Taxonomy (NCBI): domain Eukaryota; kingdom Metazoa; phylum Arthropoda; class Insecta; order Hymenoptera; family Agaonidae; genus Ceratosolen; species Ceratosolen solmsi. The sequence goes on along the minus strand of NW_011948419.1, from coordinate 3,301,531 downwards.
TCAAAGTGGTGGTGCTGCTCTATAATAATAAAAACAACAACAATAATAATAATAATAATAATAATAATAATAAAATAAGAATAATAATAAAAATAACAATAATAACGATGTTATTCCATTTATTCTCGTATAAATAAATGCATTGGATGCCATAGAAATTTTAAAGAGTCGACTTTGACGTGCAAACACTTTTAGATAACAGCAATCAATACTTTTTAAACAACGTACTAGAGTAACATAACCTCATAGCGCAAGCCATTGGCGACTGTAGCTCCTCAAAAGACTAATCGACCATTGCTCGCGTGCAATTGAAATTTGAAAATTAGCTGCCATAGAATCGTGCGAGTCTACTATCGAGAATTTACTAAGCCAAATATTCATCTTAAACAAAGACGCGCGTACAAAGGAGCATACACACATACGTACATGGACTCGCATATGCATTTGCGACTGTACGTAATGTAAAATGTATGTATGGATAATGGACTTTTCCATGATGATGAGGTTCGTAAATCCCTTATAGAGATAGGCGACGACGACGACGACAACGACAACAACAACAACAACAACAACAACAAAATAAATAAATATGATGCCACTATTTCTGCTGCTTTTTCCATTATTCTATAAATATAAATGAATGATATTTTTAATTAATGATATCGGCTATGCAAGTCCTTTGTCAAATGTTAAAAATATAATGACGTATGACGCACGTGAGGATATGAAAATGACCGGAACGTCATACGAACACGTGTTTTCCGCTCTCTTTCCTTCCTCCAGCTTGTATACCAGTGACTATTCGTATTTTTGTTGATGGGACATTTTTTAACATTGAGAAATAAAGTTTATATGAATTTATCCTCGATTAATTAAGTTGACGAAAAGCAAAAAAAAAAAAGAAAAAAAAAGAAAAAAAGAAAATTGGCATTTTTATTAGTATAAAAATTAATGTTCGCACGCACACGGATCTGCAAAAATCATTCATTGATGTCTGCAATAAAAGAAATACTATTTTCACAATTATTCTAAATATCAAAATACACATTAAGTAGCTCTAATTAATAAAATGTATCTCATCATAACGCGTTTCGACAATACGGAAATAAATTTAAATCATTTTTATTGCAACAATAAGTATTCAACGTTTCAGCATCTTTATTTATTATTTAAAAATTTTGATAAACAATTCTATTCACAAATTATGTTTATAAATTTATAAAAACGTTCGCAAAATATTCAACATCCTCGTTAAAGACGATACGTATAAATATAATTAACAGTATTGTCTATCAGTTACTATTTTTGCAACAATTTGCAATTAACGTATCAAAAAATCGCAGGATTTCTCTTTACTGCAAGAAAAAATAATAAAAATATATAGAGTTTGCCGGATAAACATTTTATAAGAATTAAAACTTTTCGAATATGACGGGGCCTCTATGTAACAACTCCACTATTACTAGCCTATTTTCAAACTTTTCCATAGTATTGAGATAAAAATGATTTTATCATATTTCATAAGCCTCTCATTGTACATGAATATTTACGTGTACTTTACATTTGTACATGTGTGCAGTGCATTTTAAACAAGTGTATCATATACTCTGAACATCTTATTGAACTATATTATTGAAAAATAGCTTATGAATATGATTCCAATATTAACGTTGCTTGTCAATTATATATATATATATATATATATATATATTTTTTTTTTTTTTTTTTTTTTTTTTTTTTTATAAGGTAAACAGGCTACACAATCTCAAGAGCATTACACATGCCTTAAGAATTTCAATGAAAAATTTGGTTTCAATAAGTTAATTGCATATTTATTGCTTAATTTGTGCATTAGACTTGTGAAATTTAACAAATGAACATGGCAACATAGTGCGCGCGCGCTATTTGTATTCTAGTATCATTGCATGATCGGAAATGATAATTTAATAAAAAAATTTCTAGCGTTAACATTTATTTATTTGTTTTTTTTTTTTAATTTTTTAAAATTATTTTACTATAATAATTTTATTACAAATTTGGTGATTTGTTGTGTACAAGTTCGTTCAAACGTAAGCTTATCGACGAGAAATAAATTTTATGTGCAATTTTAAAAATATTTGATAATATATTCATTCTTGTGCACATGTGTGCGATAAAACTAATTTTGTAAGTTCTTTTTTATATATTAATTTAGAGCTCTGCAAGGCGACCTTCACATATTAAAAATAATAGATTACTTATAGCGTTTAAGGAAAAGTTAATATTCTATATTTTTCTGCTATGAAATCATTTGCGTAAATTATATAATTTTAGTACTAAATCAATTTGAATTAGAGGGAAAGCCTTAACAGATAAATATAAATACTTGAAAATGTTAAATTTATAATGATTTATTGTAATAATGTGTATTATATTACAAATAAGAAAGATATTAGTCTGTTTATTCGATTTTTTTTTTTTTTTTTTTTTTTTTTTTTTTTTTTTAATATTCTCAAACACGAGACAAGTAGCTTTATTTTCATAAATTAGTATACTCGACAGCTTTTTAGATACGATATGTTTTATCTAATTTTAAAGATAAAATATTAATAAAACAAATTTTATAAGAATTTAATGTCAAATTTCATAAACAAAATTAATTTTTGTCAATATAAAATAAATTATTTAAAGATATGCGCATTTACAATGGCTTACAAGATGAGCAGATATATATGTATATTAATTTAGTGAAGAAAAAAAAGAAGAAAAACAGAAAGAATAATGTGAAATGAATTTTACAAATAGATGCTGCTCGGAAAATGAAAAAGAAATTCAATATTTTATGTTTACATATGTAGTGCGCACTCATTAAGTACCATTCAAACAGATATTTTACAAAATTATGATTTTAACTGCTTCTAAAAATAGTAAAAAATAATCTTTATAATTATTCTTCATTTTTTTTTTTTTTTTTTTTTTTTTTTTTTTTTTTTTATTCCACTCTATGAGATCCATTCTTATTTGTAACTAATGAATAATATCTAACATTCAAACGCAAATGCTTAATTACGTATTTAAACATATATTAATTATTCAATTGCATTAAGAACTTACGATAAATTGGCAAATCTAATGATTATGTTTTTTAATTATATCCGCATACAATTTCTTCTACTCAAACGCAAGTCAAAATGAATTTCTCAGATCGATAAATTTAAAGTGGAAATATATATTTTAAAATACATGTTATTACATTTTTATGTTAGGGTCAATGAAATGAAGGCTATACGTGCTTACGAAATTAAACAGATTTTATTTAACGCACATCGTTATTTTAGACGTTCGTGTGAGCCATGAGACGGGCACGATATTTTTGTTGGTTCTTTTCCTAAGGAAGTTTACACATCGGCTATCCTCTAATCATTTTCCTTTTTCATACCATAAACTCTAAAGAGATTAAGTAATTATTATACACGATCGAATACTTTACTTTACATATGGTTTAATTATTTAAATGTTCATCCGTAGATTTTTTTAAATAACTGATATAATCTTTGATCGTTTGTCTATTCATTTGAAAAACTATAAAGAACGATTAGGCATTCAAGAATTACAATATCGAAACGCTTTTGTTAAATCTTCATTTAAGACAAGTAACTGATAAGTAGATTGATTAAGTATTGACCTATGAGATTATTACGCGTTATGTTGAATCAATAGAAAGTGCAAAATTTACCCTACCTATCACACTCTTATTGTTGCTGGATTTTGAAACAAATTTTACAGTTTGAACATTTAATAACTCTTATTGACTTATGTGACTGTTTATCATATATTTATCTGTACATTATCAATCGATAATGATAACGAAACTTATAAAATGACTACTAAATTAAAGAGGAAATTTATCTTTAAAACGAAAGAAATTATATTTGAATAAGGGATGCGATTATATTTAAATTATATAGCAATAATTATAAAATACGATAACCATAAAAAGTATTATAAAATAATAATTACTAGCTTGGCAAATCGCTTGTAAAAATTACCTGCCAATTTTAATTTCGTTAGCTGTGCCTTTCTATTCTTTTTCATTCGATTTTTATGTTACAATGGTTGCATTTACATTGTTCATTGTTTTGCGATATTTGAACGAGCAGGTTGACAAAGTACAGAAGTAATATGTATATAGATGAATTATAATATGTATTGCAAGCTTGTGTATTTTCGACGATAAAAAGAAAAAACCTTGTTGAATCTCATTATCATACGGTCGCTTCGTTAAATTTAAATTTGGAATCTAGAGCACTAACTAAATAGTGTATCAATCATGCGGATTTCATTATTTTTACAACGTCCAATATTTATTGTTAATTGTCCAAGATTTATTTCATCTTATTTGTTAAATAATAAGTTATTATATGTGTACATTTGAACGAGAGAGAGAGAGAGAGAGAGAGAGAGAGAGAGAGAGAGAGAGCGAGCGAATCAACAAATTCCTTCGTATTTAAATTGAATCTTGTAGAAAGTATATGTAAAAAACTTATTCAAATTATATTAAATTTCTTTTGTTTTGGTTATTTTCCAAATATTTCGTTATATTTTATGAAATATATTGCTGTATAACAACACTATTTCGACGTAGACAATATGCGAAGATGTAGCGTATTGATTTTTATGAAAAAGAAATCGCAAAAAGCCGAACGTTTCGTACGAGCGATAACGAAGAGTTTAATAAAACGAAAATCTGCTCAGATAGAAAGTAGATTGAATTCATAAAGACTATCGACTATTTAATAAAGTAAAAGTGTATCCTGATTATTTTAAATTATCTTTTTCATAATACTTGCATTCGGCGCGTAAGCTTACTATTAAATAATTATTAGTCGTACTTTATTCTTTTTCTTTTCTTTTTTTTTTTTAAATCCACAAGTTTTTACTAAAGTGTATTTCAAAAAATAAAAGTAACGGAATGTTGTACATGCGAATAGTTTTCCTTTTTATTCAAAAATTGTTTAAGGATTCATGAAAAGGAAAAAAAAAAACAAAAACAAAAACAAATGATAAACGTATAAAATTAATAAATTAGTTCTGTGTAGTAGAAAAATAACAAAACATCCTCGCGAAAATCAGGCTTTCGAAAAATGAATTCGCGAGAATTGCTTTTTAAAATAACATACGCAATTCAGCCAACCCGACTGATCAAAATAGCTTTTAAAAGAGCACAACGCCTACATTCCTTTTTCGAACATTTATTGTCTCTCTCGTCAATAATTGAAGTGTTAAATCGGCATACGTATAATAGTAAAATTTAATAAATAGTTATGTATAAATATTATGGTTGATAGAAAAATAATTCTTTTTGTTATTGTTTTGCTTGGTATATCTTATTGCCAAGGGAAATTAATAAAGATAAACATACTTTTATAATTAATATCATTATCAATCAAGGGTATAATAGTAATTCGAATACTTGAATATTATTGAGCGTTTAAAATTAAACCTTGACTAATCTTAACGTAGTTTGTCTTTTTATAATTTCATTTTATTTATAATTTTTTTCTTTTAATATAAAAATACAATAAATTGTACGCAATATACTTAATTTTAAAGTATTGTAGTACTCTACAATACGCGTACTTAAAGTAATTTCTATACATATTGCATTGATAGTTACTCCATCAAATCGATAAAATAGTCAACTTTTATAATTTATACTTTGGAAATTGGTAAGCTACGTGTGTTGATTACGAGTAAAATCGTGCTTTTACACGATATATATATATATATATGTATATATATATATATATATATATATCGTATATAAATTAGGGAATGCTTTTATATCAATAATTTATTATTATCGGTAAAAAGTATTTGGAAATAGGAGACGCATAATATATTATAGACATAAGTGATAGTAATTTCCGATATGATGGCATTATTTTTATAAATATCAACTTCAGCATCTAGTCGTATTATAATTGAATATAAACGCGTTTACACGCAATTTTCAAATTTCTTTAAGCTCGTACAATTTGATTAATAATTATCTTCAAATGTGCCCGCATTATCGCAGCGTAAATATAAGTTTTTATAATTTTTCGTCAATAATAATTGGCCGTGAAGAACAAATAATGCCTATAATTGTAAACGGGAAGAATTTTTAGCTTATATATATAGATATATATATATATATATATTTTTTTTTATGCTTTTAAAGGTGCTCGTTGTTATGCGTGATTTGCAGAAAAACGCTTAGCAACCATTTTACAATAGGTTCAAAGAAACATCAGCTTTTAAATAATTTCGTTTAATTAATGCATTATCAGAAGTTTCGATGTATAATATCGTGTTAAGTAAGCGAGTAGAGATTAAACCCGTATAAATAGAACAGTGAAGTAATGTCATATGGAAATGGCGCGCGAGTTATTACTTTTTAAATGCTATTATTGCTAACGTTAAAGTATAGAACGCGATTAACGGACATTCAACATGCCGTTGAAATAATATTCAACATTAGTCAAAAATTTGTATGAAAAAGTACGAACCATATTGAATTATAATGTGACGAAATGCATCGAGTGTTGTTATGGTAATTGATGCAGTAAAATGACTAAATTTATTTATTTAACGAGGCAGCGATTCTTCCAATGTTTCCACGGTCTGGTATCTCGAGCTAAGCATAAGGAAATCGGATTATTACGTAAAGTTCACCAATCACGATCCAGAGCTCGATCGCACCCGACGTCACGCAAAAACCTATTTCTTCGCGTAACAACTTCCGTAATTAAGCGTCGCAATCGATAAATGAAAAAACAAAGGCCCATACATGCGGTTGTTTAATCACCTTATCAGCATACGAGCAGGAGACTAAGAATACGAAAAAGCGATCGAACAGTGCGTACATTTTAAACTTTAACACTCAAATTAAAAAAAAAAAATTCGTTCTCTCGGAAAAGTTTGCATCCCTCGCGAGCAGTGCGGACCACGCAGAAAGTCGAGTAAGTGTCGGGTCGAGGGAGTAGCCAGGCTACGACGACGATTAAATTCTTCCAGGCCGGTGCCCTTGCCCTTTGTCGTCAGCGAAGACAACACACCGGCGTCGTTTGTTCCTTCGCTTCTGAAAAGCGACGCTCCTCGCGGTACATTGCGGACACCCACCTTTATATCCTCTCCTCTCCTCCCCCCACCCCTCCCCTCGCCCTCCCCCCTATCGCAGCGCTTACTCGCCTTCATTTTCTGTCGTCACGGTGTTGTTAGCCTGCCTCGCGTGAGGACCCTTTTAAGCTCGCAGTGACCGCGACATTGATTTAGTTGTTGTGCTGTCGACACCCGACCGTTCGCTCGTTCGCTCGTTCGCTCGCTCGCTCGCTCGAGTGGCTCCGTGGCAAATATGCATTTTGGCATGTTGCTCGAGCGCTCAGTCTTCCTCGACGCCTCCATGTCGAATATATTTTTTGAACATTCGCGCTTTTATTGCCGAAAGTTTGATAGCTCGGAGGCTTATCCGAATCATTGGGGAGCTCGAGCCGTACAAAGACCCTCGACAAACTTTAAGAGCCTTTCACGATAAAGCCATACCATACCGATGATAGCCCTGTCATTTTCATTTGATTATTATAGAATCCAAGGGGCCAGGGGCCTTCGCATTCGCAATACGGCTTATTATTTACTGAAAAATCACGCTAATTAAGGCAGTCATCGCGTGCACGTCATTATTATTTTCTGTGCGATTTGCTATTGGCGCTAAAGAGCCAATTCGTAAAAATCATTATGTAAAAGATCTCGTAAAAAGAGTCTCCTTTAAAACTTTTATCCAAGCACAACCTTACAGTGGCCTATAAAAAGCACAATGAATATCCAATAAGGTATTCGGGTACTCAGCCGCCAACTATATTTGCATATAACTATAGTGCGCTAGTTACCGTATTACATGTATAGGCAGGTGCATACGAGTATTGCGCATAAATGTTTTTGTGTGCTGCTTGTGCCTCCTAACGAAACAAGTTCACTCAGATTCTCCTTGTTTACCAATATTAATCGCCAGCAGCAGCATGAAATGAGGCAATAACCGAGGCATATATAAGCCAAGTGTATTCTAACCTCCTTCGCTATTATTCCCTTCCCGATCGATCGATCAACGACGACGACCACGATTTCAAACGTCTCCACGAAGCCGATGAAGAATGCTTTTAGATATGCTTGCGTTCGCGTACGTCACTACCGAATATTAAGTAAGCAACGTTCGTGGATGATCAGTGACGGAAAAAAACGACCAAATATCGGAAACCCAAACTGATCGGTTGCGAAGTGTGCTGGGGCGGCGGAAGGGGAGTCATCGGTTGGTCGGGAAACAGTGTAAATGGGGCCGGTCTATCTCCATTGCCGTCTCACCCGCGGCGTTCGAAGCCTCGATGGAATATTCCACTGGCGCGCATCTGCGCCTTGTGCTCCCGTCTGTGTGTGTGTGCGCGCGCGCGCGCGTGCACGCGCGCCAGTATGCGAGCGAGGGACCCCGGCCCTTCGTTCTCCCAGCCCTCGACCTCTCTTGCCCCACGCCGTTCTACACTTCTCCTTCCTCGTATCGCAGTTTCCTCCTATAACCTAACTTCCCCCGCCCTTGGTCGACTTGCCCAACTGCCAGTCGTAATCGTCGGCAGTGCCGTGAGTTGGTGGTGATGTTGGGGCCCCAAGCGACAGTCTCCTCTCGGACGATTTTCCTCAACCTAAAACACACCTATTTCAGTGATTTTTATCATCGTGTACGTGTGACGATTCTGCTTTTCTCCCCTCCTCTCTTCCTCCCCACCCCGCCATCCCGTCAACCTCCTCACTCCATCTATCTATCTATCTACATCTCCATCTCGTTAACATTGCGCGAGACGTGTCCAATAGGAAAAAACGGTCGGTCGAGTTTTTACTCCTCGTGCGCACGTATCTTAATGGGCGCTGACACGAAGATACTCCTTGCTAACTGTCGGACCCTTTTTCTGAGATTTTCTTCAATTTTAACTCTACCTTTCGCCAAACTTCTCATTATCATCAAAATTGGAAATTACCTCGATTTTCCGAAATTCGTTGGCAATTTGTGACGACTTGGCGAAATCTCGTTGCCATATTTCTTAAGCTTAGATACCTTCATTGCGAATAATATCGCGAGCCTTGGACTAAAATCCAATCGTACTTTGATAAATAGAGCGGATTAACTAGTATAAAATAATCTAATTGCATCGATGCTTTTTATAAAAAAAGTTTATGTTTGATGCACCGAACGTGTAGGCGATATTATCGCTGGTGTACTTGCTCTTTGCGAGCCAAACGTCGACTAAAATTTGAAAAGCATATTATTTTCAAGGCTATTAGACAATAAACATTCCGATAAACAAAGCATTTGGATCCCAACTAAATTAGCGAAGGATGGCGTTTGCTCCATTGCTAGTAGACGGCATCTCGGCATTTAACGACAATTTCGTCATGACGTTTAATAATATGTTAACTAATAATCGAAAGATATAGGTGTCGACGAAAAATTTCCATCGTTAATCCGTAGGAAGATATTCTTTGATTCACAATTTCAGCGCGATCGCCTTTGTAAACGTCCAAAGGAATGAAATAGAAAATTGTATACCTTCCGTAAAGTGAATTATCTTTCGCCGTGAAGGCCGAAGAGGGGAAAGGCGGACGCTTAGCGTTGTCGAATGTAACCTGAAATGTCTTGGCTACGGCTCAGCGATTTAGCCACTCTCCCCTGCCTAGTGCGAGTATGGAAAAAACCATTGGATTTGCTGCGAACGCGGGGAATTATATGCTAGATAGAGAACTAGTCAGTGTGTTTTTTTGTGTGTGTGTGTGTGTGTGTTTGTTTGTTTGTTTGTGTGTGTGTGTTTTTGTGTGTGTGAGAGAGAGAAATGGTCAGAAAGAGATGTTGCGCGCGTACGCTCATGCATGTGTTCACGCATATGCGTACGTATGACAAGGTTACTAAATTATAACTTCATAGGCGAATTGTTTATGAACGTATTTACACAAACGCAGCTGCACGCAAAGAGAAGTAGACACAGACACATGCGCGTGCACACGTATATATCATACTCGTGTTTATTACATAATTGTATCTAGTAAATTTTTTTTATTATGTTTCCTCAAGTCGCGATGATGATTATCTTTCATTCTAACGTTAAACATTGAGGTGCGTAGAAATGGAATAATTGTAAAAATGTAGTGATGGAATGTAATATACATTTGCAAATATTTTACACCATCAGGATTTATAAATGCAATTTCTAAATGAATATGCATTGTTTTTACTAGTATTATAAATAATACTGAAACGACAACATATTTTTATAAAAACGGAAAGTATTACAATTTGTCATTAGTATTAAATATTTTTGCGGATTTATAATATTAATAAGTATATTTAAATTGAAATTTAAATATATCTGAAAATCGTCAAAAAAAAAAAACAAAAAAAAATATATATATATATATATATAATAGCATACGTTATAAAATGAATTTTTTCCTATTATTATCGTGATAATAATAATTTGCGTACAAACTATGTTATTGTAATTTATAAATTATATGTGCGCCCTTCTGCGTGCACACACACACACGCGCGCGCGCGCGCTTACGTACGTAAGTACTATTTTGGAAATAATGGTTCTTATTCAATACATTTAATTCGTTAAGTATTAAATACATATTTTATATAAAATGTATACAAATGAATTTCATGGCAGAAGATCAATGTTTTTTCTATGAATAATACTACCGATATAAGAATTAGAAAGGCGAAATTGTTCTTTACAATGTCTTGCCACATCACTATTATGAATATTTTTAAGTTCGTCAATTTTTTTTCTTCTTTTTTCTAAGAAATACTTTAATGTTTTATAAAATTTATCCATACCTCAGAATAAATTAATAAAGCCTAATTAAACGAATTTTAAACGCCAATGTTTTTTGGCTTAATCACTTATTAAGGACAAAATAACGTGCATTGTTAATGCCGTAGCGCGCAACTTTTAAATTAATATTATAAAAAAAAAAAAAAAAAAAAAAAAAAAAAAAAAATAGAAAAACGACCATTTTATTCGTAACATGTGCAATTAAAAAAAAAAAAAACACGAAATATGAAAAATATATCGTTTTATCCCAAAGTCAATCGGAACACCTATTCGAATTAAACAATTACATTGGATTTGTTAATCATCATTTGTGTTGACTTTAGTCATTGTCATAAAGCGAGCCCGATTGATTGGAATGATGGGAAGATCTCGCCTCGAACGATTTACCAAATTCATTATATTCGCTCGCGGACGCTCACATTACACGGATGCTCGCAAGAGTATTTATACATTATTGCTTGCATATGCCCTTAATCTAGATAAGTTGTCATAAATATAAATGGAGCTAGATATCGCGATTCATTGGAAAACGGAAATTTTCAGGTGTAGGCAATACAAAGGCTCACTTTGTCGATCGAAGTAATTCTTTACTGGCCAAGTATTCCCATGAGAAAATGTATGAAAAGTCAGAGATATCCACTAATAACGAAGTACGTAACGAAGATATTTTTCAGTAAATCTAATTTCAAACTGTTATTGGCAAGTATTTGGAATTGGTTATTAGTAAAAAGTGTACATTTAGTGTAAGTGAAACGGAGCTGCATGACCCGCAAGGAATGAATATTGGCAAGATTTGTAGGGAACTTGACAGTCAAATACGTTTTTAAATTTTTTTTTACGGCGAACAAGATTTAAAGAAATTATGAGAATGTCGATGAAAAATTTATGCATTGAAATTATTTCGAGTGATATTGCTTCGAGTGTGCTCGGAATCATATAGACACTGGCTTCGGAGCTTCTAGAACGAGGAAAAGTTTGACAGAAGAGCAATGTTGATTGGCATTCTCGACAGAAACTAAATATTATGAATCGTGTTTAAGGAGGATGGAATTTCGTTAATAAAATGACGATGACGAATAAAATTGTAGGGCTGGAAATTATCGCGAAAGAGACGACGATGGCTGTCGTAAATAGCGCAACGGTCTATCTTATCGTGTAATTAATTTGCATTTCATCCGTATGTTAGGAGATGTATCGAAGAAAAATGCATCCTAGCATTTATTTATATGCGCATGCATAAAGTACCTATTAGGTTTAACCTTTGTGGTGCTTGTGTCACTTTGTTGTTTTGCAACAGAGAAAATGCAAAAGATATCAATAATTTATCGATCATCGAGGATTACTTACGATGGTGCTTGATATCTTATTAGTTTCTAATGAGAAAAATCATTTGATATCCAACACTTTCTATCTAATTTTCATTTTCTCTTGTTCGAACAACAGTACAACTCTTATGGCCTAAATATTCATAAATTTTTACTTCAATAATAGCTACAAATTATCTTTAATTTTATGCTTTCATTTCATCGATGTCATAGCTTGCGCAATATAAGTAAGCGTCCAATTCGGTTATATCGAATTTTAAATTTAATTTCCTAATTTCTTGCTATAAAAATGCATCTGTAATATATCTCTATCGTATAATCCACATTATACGATCACGTAAGATTCACTTAAAATTAAAAAAATGCATTATTTATTCAGACATAATTCACTTTGTCACACTGTTGCAGTTTTATGTTTAAATGACTTGTAAGAAATTCATGTAAAAATGGGAAAGAAATTGAATGAGAAAGTGAGGTGAAAAGTTTGTCAAAGTAAGTATGTAAGGCGTTACAAGCTTTGGCATCAAAGCGAATATATTTTAAATATAATCTAAATTACATAAATTTATTCATGATTTTTCGTCGAATGAAGCAATATCCGTAGCTATCGTCGCTAAATGCTTCGACATATCCTTCAACAGCCATTAAATTCAACAATTTACGATTAATTATTAATCTAATATCGTAGATATCCCATACAAATAAATGAAATTACGATAAATTAAATTAAGGTACCGTCTCCTTGATAATTCAATATGAATTTTCTATACTGTATCAGATCATTCAAAGTACATTTAATTATAATAAATGAAATAATGCGTACGCATTTTAATAATAAAAGAAATATCGAGAGGTTATAGAGATGATTATCTTAAGAAAAAGTCAACGATGCGAATATACCTATTTCGATATTGCCTATAATAAGAGTATATTTATTAATCTTGAATAGGCGTGCGCTTGGAAATAATAATTTTCTTTAAGTCTATAAATTCGAACTTTATATAGCACTCATGCGCCTGTAGTGTAGAATAATTAAGCAAAATTATATATATATATATATATATATATATATATATATAGCATTGTAATGATTTAAGTCTATAATTATATTGAGGATCAAAGCCGGGAATTTTATCTGTTTTTTTTGTTTCTTTTCAAACACAGGCATTTCATATGCAACTGAGGTTGGTGCGTGTTAACGAGCGCACCAGGGGAATCGTATGATTCTTCTTCTTTTTTTTTTTTATTTTTTTTTATCCTTCTCCAATGTAAACGGACTCGCGTAATTTTTAAAAGTACTAAAGCACGGTGAGTGGAAAAATTATAAAATACCAAATCATCCATACGAGCTTCCGTATTTTTCATAATTATTCGTGTATTATTTGCCAATTAGGTGAAATTGAAGATTGAATTACGGGCATTTTGCCTAAATTATACAGCGATTGCTTAAGAATAGTTGTACTCGTATCTGACGGGGATCAAGCGTACTTTTAATGTTAATTATTCTTTCGATTGAAGGAAAAATGCAAAATTACCTTTTGACTTTTATCGGCTAGGGAACTGTGTACTCGTTCCTTTGCCTCAATTGCATTATTCTCCAATGTCGTAATATTCGCGGACTGATGTTTCACGAAAACCATTATTTATGTATCAGTGATGTGCCTACCTGTATTTTCTATCTGTATTGATACGTAGGTAGAAGCGTTGTAGAATGACGATCGATATCGACAGCATTTTAATTTAGAAGAAAATAACACTTAATCAATTCTGTTAAAAAATTATGTTCGATAGAATGGCTTTTTTTTAATTATAAAATTATTTATAACTAGTAATTTATTGTATAATTTTCCCTCGGCGTTAATGGTCGTTATAATTAATTGATTAAAACAATGGAGAAATGATAAATGTCAAATTTATGTTTAATCCACTGATTATTAATTGAAAATTCGCTCGAATTATTTATAGTAGAAACAATGAGTAAACAAATATCACATTGATTTTATTAACGTGAAACAAAATATGTTTGAAGTCCTGGATTTATAAATATTTTCGATTAAAATGTTAAGAAATTTATTTAAAAAAAAAAAAAAAAAAAAAAAAAAAAATCAATCACGAATAATTTTCTTTATAAATTTCAGTCAATACTCGAATCAAATTTTTTTAAAAAAAAAAAAAAAAAAAAAAAAAAAAATCAATCACGAATAATTTTCTTTATAAATTTCAGTCAATACTCGAATCAACACAAATTACAGGCATTTGTTTGCTTCTTCCGGCATATATATTTTCTATAAATAAATGAATTAATAGATAAATATTTTTAAATGATTGATAGTCATTTGCTATTGTATTATGCTGTTCTATGTATTATGTAGATAAAATTCCCTCGAGAAATTCGGTAGATTCGCGGTTTAAGTACACCGTTCCATTGCATATTGTACTCGATAAATTCAAAATTAGCTTCTTTGTAAATTTAATAAACGCATGTATTATTATAAATTTTTATTTACTGCCCTTACCTTAAATATTGAATCAATTTTTCGTCTGTTTAAACAATGAACGATAATATGCTTATAATTTAATACAAAAACTTATCGCTAATTCTAAATTATATTTTACAATTTAATTTCAATAAACTCTAAAATAAATAGGTAATAAATAATCCATCTTTTTTGTTTCTACGTACAAGAATAATGGGTCTTTTAATGTTTAAATTGGAAAAATAAGTATTATCATCATTCATTAGCTTAAATCCAACATTATTATGTGTAATCATGAATGCACGCGGTTATAATAAACTTCAATATGGATTTAATATAATTATTATACAATAATTATACAAAAGTACATTTATGCATTGCTCAAAGGCCATTTTAATATAATATTTATTAATGAATTGTTGTAAATCATTATATTAGGCTTTAAATTGAGTATAAATTATCAAAATATAAGTTAAATGACAAGCTATAAATCAAACAAGGAATTGTTCGATTATTTCTTTTATTTTGTTGATAAATTTTTATCGATCGTTATTACATTTACCAAAGTAATATATTGCATGTACATGTGTGATTGATGGTACATTGAAATTTTATCGAATTTACTTAAAACTAGGAGAATTAAAGATATGGACATTTGTCACGATATTATAAGTAAACTCTAAAACATATTATAGAATAATATGTGCAAGTATTTTCCCTTTCTGAGCATCTTAACATTTTCGTTACATACATTCCTTTGTGGTCTAAATAGTAAGTAATTGTACACTAATTAATAAATAAAATTTCCCAAAAAAAAAAAAAAAACAACAATGGCTTTATTGAATAATAAATAATGATGATCGATAACGATGTGTTTAAGAACGCACCACCAAATTTTATAAATTAATATTGACAATGACATTAATATAGTAGAATAAACCAGAGATTTTAAAAATTTACCTAAAGCTTTTATAAGTTTTGCCGAGTGTGATGGAGCATAAATTTATTTATTTATCATTCTAATTCGAGTTGAATCGTTCGAGGTTAAAACCTTATACCATAAATACATTTATTTAATTAGTTTCAAATTGCATATTAGATAAATTTTTATATTAACGAGAAACTATATAAGCGCAAATATGCCTTTTACTGAATTTTCCTACTTTATTGACCATAGAAGCATTTGGAAAATAAAAATGTTTTTCGAATTTCAAATGACAATTACGTGCTCTATAATAATATTTCAGTCACTATGGGAAAATTTAAAAATTTCATGACATTTTCACGATAAAGCACTTTGAAATTCTCGATTATCGCAGAGTACTTTTTAGACATTATTATTTCAAAAGCTTTTAAATTTCATGATTGAATACTTGGCTATTCAATTATCGTTTAAAGGCAATGAAAAAAAAATTTTTTCTTTACTTTTCGATTGATCGATAAATGAAATTACACATTATTATTTGCGATCGATTAATTATGCTGACGCCAATACCATTTCACCGATCCTAATCATTTAGATACCGACATTGTCGTAGTCAACGATAAAACGAGGCAACGAACTACCGCGGTACGATGGCAATTTACTTCTTATTTCCCACACTTCTCGTGCACGTGTATTTCCATATTATCCTTGCCTCTTGCTCTCTAATATTTAATAGAATGCAACAATTTATATGTCTGGTTCAGTGACGTAATAGACACATTATCGGGCTGTTATTGCAGGTCGTCGACAAAGAGTCGTATACATCGAGGATATCCGCGTCTCGCGAGCCGCAACGCTCATACGCAGGAATTAATTAAAAAGTGGCAACGGTGCCTCTTCCCCTCGTAGTTTCTTGCAGTTCGTGTTTATCTCGGTGGGAGAGCGAGAGAGACGTAAAAAAAAAAGATTTGAAGAGCCAGCAATGAGCATCTGATGTGTGTGTGTGTGTGTGCGTGCGTGCGTGCGTGCACATGTGCGTGCGTGCGTGCACATGTGCGTATGCGTGTGGGCTGGTGGAGTATGGCCGTATGTCGTGGGGTGCGCGCGGAAATGGCATCAAAGACGAGGGGACGGCCAGTCAGCGTATAAGTTTCCACAATCTCCGTTCCTGTCGTCGGCTCTTTTCTCTCCTCCTCCTCCTCCCTCCCCTCCCACCCGCCGCTACTCCGTTCTGCCCCTGCCACAGGCCCATCCCTAGTCTCTCGTTCTCCGTCGATCCCAACTACTACATAGGCCATCTCTTTATACGTCAGCCGCTTGGTTTTTCTATCCCCTAGACCCCGGCCGGCATCGTCGTTGTCGCGTCGTCGTCGTCGTCGTCGTCGTTGTTGCCACCACCATCATTACCACCACCATCACTACACCAGTATCACCGTCACCACACCACTACCACTTCCACTACCACTACCACTACCACTACCACTACCACTACCACCACCACTACCACCACCACCACCACCACCATTATCGCTACCACCACCACCACCACTACCACCACCACCACCACCACCATTATCGCTACCACCACCACCACCACTACCACCACCACCACCACCACCATTATCGCTACCACCACCACCACCACTACCACCACCACCACCACCACCATTATCGCTACCACCACCACCACCACTACCACCACCACCACCACCACCATTATCGCTACCACCACCACCTTCATCACCACCCCACCACCATATACTATCACCCCTTGGTCCTACACCGATCTAGTTGGCCGTCTCTCTTTTTTCTCCCTCTTGCCAAATATCTACCATCTGCGGAGTATAGCCCTGCCCGGGCTAGCCAGCCTCGCACTACTCTCATCCTACGAACGCCCATTTACATGTGTGCGTGCACACACGTACGTGTTGCGATTCGAATGGGCAAAAGAGAGGGGGGGCGTAATAGAGGAGCGGAGCAGCGAACGGTTTGTGCTCTTCGGCATTTTGGCTTAGTCCCCTATTGTGCGCCGGCCCAAAAGTTTCCTGCGACTTTTCTGTGAACGAGGAGCGTACTTGATAAAAAGAAAATCTAATACAAATCCAACCCTCTCTTGGCATTTCTCTCGTTCGCTGCCTGCCCCTCTTTCAAAAGAGAAAAAAAGAGGAGCGACAGTGCTGAAGGGTAGCGAAGGGTAGCGGAACTCGCGTATATATATGTGAGTTCATCGGTGAATACGAGGGAGAGAGAGAGAGAGAGAGAGAGAGAGAGAGAGAGAGAGATAGCGAGAGAAGCCGACGTTAAGGAAATTTTCCGGGCGTACGATTGACGACTGCGTAAGTCTCTACTAAAGCTGTGGTAGGGGGACGGACGTAGGCACGGTACGTCGGTGGTTTTCTTTGTTCTCCTTGGGCGAGCGTACAAATTTGCATCGGCAGTAGCAAATATCGCAAGACACGTGTCTAGTTCGGTTGAAAGTCGCGATAGCCGTTGATTTTGATAATTGCGGTGTTTAAGGCGTAAGTGCAACGGTGTTGCGCGTGTATCAGCCTAAAAAAGTGAGGTTAGGTATAAGCGGTTGCGTGCGCTTTATCACGATATAATACATGCATGTGGATTCCTCCGATAACAGAAAAGATGAGCGCACGCGTTATTGACAAGAATAGTGGAGGCGGTTTGATGAAGACGACTGCCGGCGTAGTTAGTCGAGTTATCGAGAGCACGGCCAACAGTCTGCAGCAGCAACAGCAGCAGCAGCAAAACAGTGATTGGCAGCAGCAGCAACAGCAGCAACAACAGCAACAGCAACAGCAACAGCAACAACAAAACGGACAGAACCTCCTCGTCGTTTCGCAGGATGCACAGGGCAAGGAACTCATTGCGGTCGCTGATGAGCAAACCGTCAATGGTGTCAACGTCGTCCTCGACTCGTACTGTTCGTGTACTTATTCCCTTTTACTTATTTCGTTGATGTGCCTCATATTTATTTATTTTGTCCGTTAGATTGTGCGAACAGGCATTTGTTTGAATATTACATTGCCATCGATTAGTAGCTTATGCTTTCTAAATCAGATATTTATATTTCAGATGAAAATAAGTTGGCATGATGTGGTTCGAATTGTTTATTTCCTGCTTATCAGTTGTAAAATTGCTCTAAAATTTTTTAATAATAAAAATTGTTGTAAGGGTGGGTAGTATATACAATACCACTTTTGGGAAAATGCATGGGATACTTAACAAGCCATTTGAAAGACAAAGGCTCTTGGTCATTACGATTATTAAATATTACTTGGAGATGCGTACATTTTCATATTGTTTATATTTTTAATTCTCAAGCTGGCATTGTCTTGGTGCTGCACAAAAATGATTTCTAGTATATATTCATTGAATATAATATGTACAGTAGTAGTTATAATTAATATGAGTGGATATAAAACAGTCTTGTGTGTTAAAATTACGTCTCCGTAAATTTATTTACAATCCGTAAAATGATTCCGTAGAATGATTTGTACGTGTTGGAAAAAAAAATGTTGAAAATTGAAATTCAAATTATTAACGCCCTTATTTTTCTATTTTTTTAAAAAAAATTTAATTAAAGATTTATTTATATATATAATTTTAATTAAAAATTAATTTAATTAAAGATTAATTAACGCATCTATTGTATGAAAATTGTAATAGTATTAATACAAAATTGTAAGATTGCATTGAATGACTTTTTAGCGAAGGGGAAAACAAAGCTTAAAACTTTAATAAATAGTTTTAAAATTTTGATTTGGTGAAATGCAAATATTCAATATAATAATTATAAAGTATTGTATATGAATTTTTTTTTTAAGGTTTTTTTTTTAATATTTTTTGCAATTTGTATATGAAGCAATGTAAACTTGTTAACCGTTGAAAAATCTTTACTCGTGTTTAACCTATCTTCAAGATTACAATTAGTTTAGAAGAAATTGTATATTTCTCATAACAATAATTGTTAATTAAATAGTGCTTATTTTGCATTAAATCGATATTCCTTTTTAGTTTATGCAATAAAAAATTACAATAGATAAAAAAATTATTTGAATATGGAAATTTAATGTGTAATAATTATTTTGTAATTTTCATGTCTTGTATCTTAATGTAGATGTAAATTTTTATAAGGTTTGCTAATAATACTAATTAAGCACTTTGTATGAATTGCAGGGTTACTGGAACTTGCCCATCGAGAATATCAAGCTGGAGACTATGAAAATGCGGAAAGGCATTGTATGCAATTATGGAGGC
Source organism: Ceratosolen solmsi marchali (assembly GCF_000503995.2). Classification (NCBI taxonomy): domain Eukaryota; kingdom Metazoa; phylum Arthropoda; class Insecta; order Hymenoptera; family Agaonidae; genus Ceratosolen; species Ceratosolen solmsi. Next base: position 3,281,637 of record NW_011948419.1, on the reverse strand, counting down.
AAGAAACAAATAACACAGGAGTTCTACTGTTACTTTCTTCGATACACTTTCAGTGTCGCAGACTTGAAAAGTAAGTAAAACTTAATTGAAAGCTAAATGTTCCTAGTTCTCTTTTCGTATTCTAATAAATTGTGCGTTTCAAGTATTTTCATACTATTCTTTAACACGCTATCAACAATATCAATAAATTTACCGCTACACCAAAACAATCGCAGAAAGATTTATAAATTGGATATATTTTAAAAATAACGTTAACACTCTTATATTACTTCTGAGTTTAATGTAAATTTTTTCAATAGATCCGCTCACTACAGTAGCTTAGCTATTAAGCAGAATCCTTTACTGGCCGAAGCATACAGTAACTTGGGAAATGTTTACAAAGAGCGTGGACAGCTTCAAGAAGCATTGGAAAACTATCGTCATGCTGTTCGGTTGAAACCGGACTTCATAGATGGTTACATTAATCTTGCAGCGGCTTTGGTTGCAGCGGGAGACATGGAGCAAGCTGTTCAGGCATATGTTACAGCATTACAGTATAATCCAGTGGGTAGTTTTTAAATTAAAGATTTAACATTTTCAAATAATAATGGAGTGTCCATACATTAGTTTATGAGACTGTAGACACGATAAAACGAAAATAAATCAGTTAAACCATGAATTTGTATAGATAAGATACGGTCATCTGTGTAAAGTTAATAATTATAGTTGGAAATTTGAAATATGATTCAAACAAATTGATATTCAATAATAAATTATGAATATATCGGAACATTCATTACAACATTTTGTAGTACTTAAAACTTAATTTGACACAATGCATTATTTTACGTGCGTTATTTATTATATATTTATTGTACATGAGAAGTTTTTATTACAAAAGCTACAAATTAATAGAATCATACATCATCAAACATGTATTCTTCAATATTTACATTTGAAATAATTAATATGTATTTAAGATTCATCCTAATAAGGTATATTTTTTCAGGATCTTTATTGCGTAAGAAGCGATCTTGGTAATCTCTTGAAAGCATTAGCAAGACTCGATGAAGCCAAGGTAAGTTGAATTTAACATCGTACTATAAGTTTTTAAAATCTTCACTCGAGACATTTTATACATTGATACCAGAAGTCAAAATTCTTAATCTCAAAAACAATATGGAATTTATTTGATTGGAGGTACAATTATTTGTCACGAATCTAGCAGCAAAATATCAATTGTAGATGGGCGAGAAAGGTTTCAATGAATATTATATATCTGTGTATCAGCTAGTGTAGTTCTGAGGAATGTTTAGAGTATATATGATTGTTTTCATATAAGCACACGCAGAAAGCTGCCTTTGTATACCAAAATTGCGCGCGTCGCGAGCAGTTGTCTGTCATCAAATTTAGTAATCTAATGCCATGTTATCCATAAGTCGTTTCTTTACAGCATTGACTTTCAAATACAGAAAATATTTCTACTATGGATAATACGTATTGCATCTGATATACTTATTTTTTCTCTTCTGTTATAAAGCATTGCTATTGTACTAATTAATGTGAAAAATCACTTACTTCGATTGGTGTTATATGCAATACAGGAATAAAGGGAATATTTCTTTTCTTGTGGAAAAATAGAGTTCAGCAATTTTTCATAATAACGCATGATTAATCAACTGCCTTACACAGCGCACTTTCATGATCTTTTAAATATTGTGGGTGGCGGGTGGGGGAGGAGAAAGAAAAGAAAAAAGGAAATAGAAAAATCATCAAACAACATAATGATTTGTGTATTTGTAAATTGATTTGCGAGTATTAGTTATTTCTTATAAATAATCAATAACAAAGTACCGAGTTGAAGTATAAAGCAACATTGAAAAATGCCCATAATTTGATAATAATTTGTTATGTATAGAAAATGGTTTATTTAGAGCTCTATTTTACTATACATTTGGAGATTTTCCCTTGCGGTTTCGAAGCTGTTGCAAGTAAACGGCGAACAAACCAGAAATGGCATTAGGAGTAGCTTGTAGCAACGCCTCGCTCGACATTTGACACGCACTTCGGTCTTGTTGCAAGCTCATCGATTTATGACTGCCGATCTTATTTTCCCGTTACATTAATCATTTTCCACATTAAACAGCTATTATTACCGCAAGGCATTACTTTTGATTTTGAAATGTATGTGCGAATAGGATCGGCCGCGCGCGCTATTAGCTTTTAAGTTCACTTTTAAAATCCTTTCATTTCTTATTAACTTTTTTTTACAGCACCTTTTTACTTATTCCTCCTTTACTCCCATAGCGTAGTTCTTTCTCATGCAAAGTCCAATGCGTTAAAGAGCAATTGGCGCGAGACTGCTTGGCTATTGTAAATTTTGATGTCAAAGATTGTTAAAATTACATTGTACGTCATTGTTACGAGTCCTTGAAAGACTTCCAATTTTTATCGATCCAAATGATTAATTAAAAGAAAAAAATGCACAGCTGTTAAAGTGTTTTTTTTTTTTTTTTTGCATTTAAATCGAAATGAAATGTGTTAAGTATCGAAGCATATTTTGAATTGAAGAATACTCTTTTTGTAAAGTTCATGTTATTAAAAAATATTAAATTGAAACACTACGAGAGATGCAATTCTTTGGGCAATTAGATTACGTTTAGTCAAGAAGTCTGCTTTGTCACGGAGTTGGTGACTAGATGCGCTCACGAAATTGTATTATCAAGAATGGTCATAATATAAAAAGGAAAAAGAATTTTGTCTCTTGGATTTATAAATCAAGATTGGTATAATTGAATATTGATATGCATGACGACGTTGCTTCACTCAACTGGAATAAGCGATTCGTGAGGGCATTAATGTATTTCGACTTATTTAGGATAAATAATGGGTGGCAAGGGAAGTTTTCTGCTACTCTATAAGGCATTCCTAAGAACTATCTGGCTTGCAATAATGCCAAATTTTTTCTTTGTGCTTTTTTTCAAAACCCGTCCAGCCACTAGCTTTTCATTTAGTTAGAGTCTTTTCTTTTTTTTGAAAACACGTGTCACTAAATGATGTTGAAAGTTTTGCATCGCGCTGAACAATGTTTTTAAAAGTCAAACTCAAATTCAATATTGAGAAAAGTCAAGATTTTAATGTATCACCACTCGTGTTTAAAGTTCGGTTTAAATAAAGTTATGTACGTAATAAAAGCAGATTTAATGTTATCATTTTTAATTTAGGAAATATCATTGAACGTACAAGCCATTTTTTTTTCTTTTTTTTTTTCTTATGCTTTCGTTCGATTAAACATTGAAATGTTTTTAGGAGTAGATTACACTGAATATGCTTTCATAACTAATGTAAAACTTACGCAATCAGTCGACATTAAATTCCGATTTCTTCTTCGTTTTCGTCTTATTATTATCATTGTTATTATTATTATTATTATTATTATTATTATTATTATTATTATATTACTATTATTATTAAAAAGTAAAAGAAAAATACGTGACATGCCATAAATGTACAACTTAGTTTTTTTAAAGTCTTTTTTCCATTTGTTCTTTCAATTATTTTATCATTTATATATGGCGTATATAACATTTATATATGGCGATTAAAGGAGAGTCATTGTTGAACAAAAGAAAATAATCTACTTATATTACTTTAACCAAAGAAGCCTTTAAGTAGTTTGCAAAATTAAGATTCTCGTTAATAATTTTTTTATTTATACCGACTAGACGTGCATGTACGGTAAGACTCCGGTAAATAATAATAAAGAAAAATAAAACAAAAACAAAAAAAAAACAAACAAACAAACAAACAAACAAAAACACTAAATCTAAAGTTAATCTTCTGTGCAGCAATTTAAACGTGAAATTAATGTAATATTCACAATCGAAATGAATATAAAGAAGATCCAGTGTAGTTTACTTCTGTAAAAATTGCCGGTCGAGTCGGATTATCGAAGTGATTATCGAAGTGATCATTATTTAGGTTCGGAGTGAGTGAGGAGATACGAACGAATTCTATCTTAAAAACAAAACATTTTAACAATATTTAAATCTTTTTCTAGTACTTCAAAAAAGCTCAAAGCTTTAAACGAACACGATTGAGAGCAGTACATAAAACAGATATTAAAATTCTCAAGTGACCAACGAGTCCTCTGGCTGTATAATGCGAGCCTGACGTGCCCATAGGTATTTCAAAAAAAAGATACAAATATATTTTGATTAAAAAGCTAAGATAAAAAAGATAAAAAAAAAAAAAAAAAGAAAAGAAACGAAAGTTGAAGTGGAGTGGTAGTGTTGAGAGAGTACAGAAAGAGATTAACGCAACTATCTTATTGTCTGTGGACGGGATTGATCGACTCTAGGAGAACGGGGCAAGTGCGGATACAGAGACACGGTCGCTTTCTCCAACCGGTCGAACACACGCTGCGATGAGGTTATTCAATAGAGCACTGTGTCTCAGATCATAATTATAATCGAGAACTTACGAGCCGTACCTACTGTCAACCTACCGAAGGGTACTCTGAAGGTAAAGTAGTTCCCGAGGCCGGTCTCTATTCTCTTAATTTTTTCTCCTCCAGTCTTCAGCGACACCTTCCTTGTTCATCCCGTCTTCGCCAACGAAGAGTGATTCTTTAATCGTGCTTTTAAAATTTTGGTTACTTGTACATTTGTAGATATGTCAGCTTGTGATTTCCACATTAAAGAGAATTGTTTCATACGTGAAAAGGATTTTCTTTAGTGTTTGTTTCAAATAAATACATAAATAAATCAATAAATAAATAAATAAATAAATATATATATATATATATATATATATATATATATATATATATATATATATATATATACATATATATATATATTTTTTTTTATTAATAACGCGTCAATGCGATTATTGTCTTTCACAGGAATGAAAAGCATCGCTTAATTATGGGCAAAATTTCTTTATTGTTTCGCGATAAGGCATTCGAAGGTACTTACATATCCGTTCTTTTCATTTTTTATTTCGTGACAATGTTAAGGGCTTTAATTGACGTATCGTTAAAACGATGACGAGACCAAATGTTTCGAAATTATTTCTTACTAACTTTTTGCCTATTTTTAATGCATTAATGAATATTAAGTAATTATAAAGTTAAAAATTGCTTGTTTAAGGTATAGTGAGTAATTTTTGGCACCATTCCCTTTTACTACGCAACTGTCATCTATTAATGTTGAAATTAATGCCCTGATTAACACGTAGAGGCCGGCCGACCGTAAATGCCCTTTTTTTTAATCTGTTTTAGGTACAGATTTACACTGAATTTTGACAAACTGCAGCCCGCTTGTTCCTACGCGTTATAAAAATTCACGTAAATATCTGCTCAAGATCGTCACCGTTCTTTCCTAAGCTGCATTTTTTATATTTTCAGTTTTCTTATTGAATTTTATCATTTCGCACAGAGCAGTGTACTGCCAATAAATGGAGGCTCAAACGCGCTGGATAATCGACCACTATCCACGTTATTTTGGATCGATGCTTCAGCGCGCTTTGGTGACGTTCTTTAGCCCGAGATTATACCATCCATTCTCATTGGATAAAACATGTAAAATGAAAATAAAATAAAAGAACGTGTGTCCGTCTTTCCAAATCATTATTTTTCTTTTCCGAAGAGAGTTTATCAACGAATGGAGACTTTTTCAGAAAATACGAAACTTGTTCCAGTATGAGAGGAAATATTTTTGTGTGTCTTTTTTAAGAATTCTAAACCTGGACCAATTGACGAAATTCACGAGTGCTTCGCGTTCACAGTCGCCGTGCCTTTTGTTTTCTTTCAATGTCATTACATTTCGAATTATTTTTTGTTGAATGATATGTCTATAGTATTCTTATAGATAAACATCATTCCAATGTCTTATTTCATGGTAGATTTTATCTCGAAAATACTACATTCAATAAAAATGATCACTCAACACGATTATACAATTACACGTTTTCTGTACACACAGGCTTGCATTGCATTTGTTTTCCTTTGATGAAAATTTAATTTACAAACAATACAATAAATAAATCATTTTACGATAATAAGAAAAATTTACTATAGACACATTCAATGTATATGGAAAATTTTAACGCATTAATACGATTTATATTTCAAATTCAGTAATACAATGCTGACATTTAATACTTATTTATTGTAACAATTTTATATTTTTCATGTTTTTAAAATCGTAAAAATAGTATAAAATGTTGAGGGCGTTTTTCACGATGATATTTTCATTATTGTATAAATGATACAAAAAAAGAAAAAAAAACGCGAAGCTCTACTTATCTCTGTTACCGGCGTTAATACAATTTTACATTGTAAAACAGAAATAATTTAAGTTGCAAGAATTTATTGGAAAAATAAAAGCGTACGATTATGGAATATTAATTGATAGGCGAAAAAGTCGTGGCGACTGTGAACGCACGAGGAATCGACGAAACCTGGGCTTCTTCGATCACATAAACTTCGTGGCCACAGCGACAGCAAAAAATGACTGTGCATTTTTCTCTATTTTATTCTTTTAAACTAATAAAAAAAAAATAAAAAAAATTTCCTTTTATTTCTCTCTCTCTCTCTCTCTTTCTCTCTCTTTCTCTCTACTCTATATCTATCTATCTATCTATCTATCTATATATCAACCTACCTACTTTTCTCAGTCTCTATACTTATCTCTATATATTTTTATAATTTTCTCTCTCTCTCTCTCTCTCTCTCTCTCACACACACACACACGCACGCACGCACACACACACTCTCTCTTTCTCACTCTTTGCATCTATTTCTGTCAATTTATTACTTCCTCGTTCTTCTAAACTTTTTCAGTCTCTTTTTCGTTCTTGTTTCCTGTTCGCGGAGAAAAATAATTGGTTGCGCTAATAAGACGCGTTTGAGGATATTATCGTTTGACGAAAAATAAAATTCTAGTTGCAATTGAATTTTATACCTATTGGAACTGCTTTGCATAAACCTGAATTCTTATGTTATTTGATTTAAATATCTCACAATAACGTAAAAAATTCAATCGGAATTATAAATTAAAAGATTATTTTGACCTTGTATAGAAATTTAAAACTTTTTATTTGAAAAAAATAAAAAAAAAATAGATAACCTCCTCATTAAATTGATAACATTGAATGAATATCATTAATCAATTAATTAGATTAATTCTTTCAAAATCGTAATTGCAATGATTATTAAATGCAACAAATTTATTTTGAATTTAATTTAAATTGCAAGCTTTTTATCGCTACATACAATTACTTTTTTCCACGATATGACATAAATCGCCCAGATTGCCTCGAATCCCAAAGAAGCTTTTTCAGAGAAAATTCGCTCACGTGCTCGTGACACTTGCATACATAATATACATTGTTTTTATACTTGACTGACAAGCATGTGTGCGATGAATTTGCAAATTTTTTATTTTGTAACGATGCTCGAGAAGCCGCAACTATGTAGAGAAAGCATGTAATGAAATATGCACGAGTACATCGGCGAAACCGAATAAGAATAATTGGGAAAGAGAAGTCGAAGTTGGCGCTTTGTTTTTTTCTTCGTATATAAAATTTTTAGTATTATCTAAACGCACGAATGGGATATGCAAAAATAAAAAAGAAAATGTGAATAATTATTAAAAAGCAGACGAATGTGTTTCTGTTGAATGAAAGTGAGCGACGTATGATGTGTACGTATATGCCAATGCGTGTGTACGTATATGTATATATATATATATATATATATATATATATATATATATATATATATATATATATATACACATATATACATAAATACGTATATATGCATACGTAAATAAAAGACGTATATTTGATAGCTTTTGCTATAAAGACGACAGGAGTTATTAAAGTACCTCGACTTACCAGGACGATATTGTGCTTTTTTTTCTCTCTATTTCTGGCGCACATGAATACACGTGCAGGCCTGCTACTTGAAGGCCATCGAGACGCGCCCGGACTTCGCGGTCGCCTGGAGCAACCTCGGCTGCGTCTTCAATGCCCAGGGCGAAATATGGCTGGCCATTCACCATTTCGAGAAGGCGGTTGCTCTCGACCCGAACTTCCTTGATGCCTACATTAATCTCGGCAACGTCCTCAAGGAGGCCCGTATATTCGACAGGTGAGTCTTTATTTCTTTATGTTGGAAAATGAAACTGTGGCAGGTAGTAGGGCAAGTCAGTTGATATGCACTTGCACGTACTCCAAACGGAAAAGTATATATAATAAGTTTCTGAGATAAGTACAAACAGATCGGATGGCACGACAATGATTCGATTTGTCATTACAGGATATTTTTTTAAGCTTTTTGGCTGCACATAATTGAGTAATTTAATTAAGTAGTTTTAATCATTATCAAATTCGGATTCCCATGTGATTCCATTCAATTACGCGACAGAATACTGACTAATGTATTTAAACGTGAAATGTTCATTGAATTTTAATTGAAATTTTTAAATGCCAATCCAAATACAAATTAAGCTACTTTTAATGTCAGTCAAATAAGATTTTCATTGTTAAAGTGTAAAAGATCAGTTGTTATGTGAGTTTAGAGCTCGAAGCAAATTTGGTAAAAAGAAACCGTTTTATTATGGAAACTTAAAAATACCTTAAAGAACTTTTCATTTAATTTAAATCGATAATAAAAAGGAGCACTCCTTTTCATCATTATTTGTAAATGAATGTTTCTGCTTTCCGAATCAGTTGTAATTTAATATTAGCCGCCAAATAAACTTTTTATTTGCACTTTTCCGCTCTATCTATTTTATTTACAAGTTTATTCCATTTAACCAATACTTTGCTCGAATTTATCACTATCGATCTTACAATCATGCATATTCTTTTATTACGTCATTGTTTATTTACTTACTCCTGTGCTGTTATTCGTGTAGTATAAATATTACACGAATTTAAAAATACAATTTGAATTTATTAAGCATTCGCGATCTCGAAATATTTTTTATTAGTTGCAATACAAACAAAGCCTCCAGTGCCAAAGAAAATTTTGTAGGAACACCATTCATAAAGCACATACATACAATATTGTTTGATGTAGTATTGTTTCAATACAAGGTAATAAAATCTTGTAAAAATTTTAATAAAAATTACTCTAGAAATAAGGTATCATAAAAGGAATATTGTATTGCTTGTTTTCTTGAATATCTTGACTTTCTTGTTATTCATATTTTCTATAAAACTATTTGCAATAATGCCAATGAGATTTACAATTAATTAAATTTCAACCATATTAAAATAACGCAGTGCCAATATTTTTATAACATCTTGTTTATTTGTATCCTAATCTATAATTATATGGTTTATTAATTTTAAAGTCATCTAATCAATATAGAACGTTTTAAAATTATGTTTATTTTTTTTTACCTAACGTTGATGATGTATAAATATGTTGATGAGAAAACTAGATGTTACGCCGATTCTAATGATATATAGCGCATAGGCAATCGACGCTATATGTAGTCGTAATGAATAGTTGCGATGGTATGATGTGTTTGTGGAACGTGTTGGTTGTGATGGTTCTCAAGCGTTAAAAATGAGCAAATTTTTTTCATAAGGTAGGTGACTTTGTGCTTACATTGTTAACATAAAACGTGAAAAAGAGGAATTCAGCTTTAATATGTCTGGAATATATATCTTGTGTATTGAAAGTCGCGAAACTCCCTTCCGAACTAAAATTTTATTACCGCATTTATAGTCATTAGCCTACATGAAAATACTACGTTTCACGCACAGTTGGTGGCACTTCCTTAACATTTAATCTCGTCTATCCTCGGATTCGGATTGGTGTCCTGACAGTTAGGAGGTTTTAGTTTCTGGCACATCCACGCGAGCTTCGTGGTAAACTTAAGTCAATCATCTTCTTTTGCTCTTTAGTAAATTGCAACATATTTGTCGTGACATTGTGCTCGTTTACTAGAATCTTTTTTCTAAATTATAATAAACATGGATATAGCCGAAATGTTTTTAAATTACATTATTTTTAGTCAAAATTTAGCCAAGATAAAATTTTCTCTATGATTTATCAAATTGTAAAATAATATGCTACACGATCCGTTTGAAGAATATTCATATTGACTTTCATATTCCATATAAATATAAAAAATATATATAAAAAAAAGAATATTATCTTTTAATGTTTGTGAACAGCTGAGTGCTAGATAAATTATATGTATATATTAATAGATCGTATTAGGTTAGATATAAAATAAAAAATTACTGTTTATATAGTAATATACGTAATAATATACAAAAAGTGAAAATTGAAGTAGTAATTAGGAAAATACCTTATATTATATCATAATTTTTTTATAAATAATCCAAACATTCAACCATTATTAAAGATATTTACTTTTTAATAGAATTTTCTTTTAAAGAAAATTTTTAGCAACACCTGAAAATAGATGATTTTTTAAAGATTTATAAATATTAAGCTACTTACTTTCATATTTATTTGAATTCATAGGCAAAGTATCGTAGCTCATTCTAAATACCCAACCACTTTTGCTATATTTGTCTGGAGTTAAATATAATATTTATCCTTATTTACAAAGGACAAAAGCGCTATAAATAATGTGTGTTATATATTTATTCATAGCCATTTTAGTTAGCTAAGGATATTTTCATTTTTTCTAATTTTTATCCTTGTACGTGTTGTAAAATGATATTGGCAACCAAACATATGCATTCATTATTGAATTCTGGTAACTTACTGTTTTACTGTCCCAGTTCATCCGCATATGTCGATATGAACACATTATATCTTTCTTACACATCACTAGAAAGTACGATTAGAGTATTTTTCGTAAACGATGCGTTGGAATTTTTAGGATGGAAGTTGAAGATCTTTTATTTTTGATTATTACTGCTATTTTACATCCTCCGCACGGTTTTTTTTGTTTTTTTTTTTGTTTTTTTTTGTTTTTTTTTTGTTTTGTTTTTTGTTTGTTTGTTTTTAAATACAGGCAATTTTTAGTAGTTGCCGAGAAGTAAGTACGATTATTACTGATGCTAATACCAAGAGTAAAAAGTATTATACTTTTCATTAATGGAGCATATACATTTTTTTACATATTTTTTAATTATGTACGTACGTATGCCACTCATTCAATGGATTTTGATAAAAATTTCATTTGTAAATAGGCAAAAAAAAAATTGGATTACAAAATTCAATAGTTTATTAATCTCAATACAGGGATTTTTTAAATAAACTTCTTATTCATTGTGATATAGAACTTTATAAATTGTTAAATAATCTACTTTTAGATGCTCATTTTATTTACAGACAATTATTAGATAAATTAAAAATATTGAATTAACTATAATAAAGAAACTTCTACTTTAAATTTTATCTCACATATGACAGTTCGTAATCTCAAATTCAAATTTTTTATTATTCAATTCATTTTTTCAATAAGCTTTACTGTCATATAATATTATATACTATTTAATAAATTTTTTCTTTTTACTCTTAATATAAAATATTAAAAACTTTTTTATTTTATGTTTTATGAAAGATAAATTATTGGGAAGATTTATATACATATAACTATATATGTACAAAAAATGTTTGTTATTTTATAAAATTCAAGAGGGTTAATAATGAAATTAAAAAAAGTTATAATATAAAATATAAAAAAAATTACTGTTTGAAAAAGAGAAAGTTCCGTTATTAAATATGTTTAATTTTATTATTTAAAATTTTAATTTTCTATTAAACAATTAGATTATATTTCTTAAAAATAAAAATTTGTTTGATTTCGCGTGATTTATTACTAAATTTATCTACTGTCATTGCTCAAACAAATAACTAATTTGAGCGAATACTGCTTTTGATTTCAGTATTTTAAACTTATTTCTAATTTCAAGAGAATTTTCAGTCCAGAAAAAACTAAATTGGGATAACGTTGATTACAAAATATTATTAGTTGTATGGGCTAGCACAAATTTCAATTTTTATGTTGATAATTATTGTATATTTAAATAATAACTTGATAGGATATCGGGATTAAACTTAAAACTTTTGAAATTAATTGAATAAATTAAAAATATAATTAGTTTTTTTAATTACTTTGTTATTTTTTCGGGTTAAATTGTGCATTAATACAATAATCTAATTTACATTAATTTATTATACAATTTAAAATTTTTACACTTTTTCATCACAAACATAAAGCATAAAAATAACTTTGAAAATAATGAAAAAAATTTATCAATATTGTTTTATTCTAGTTAAAGTGTTTTAATTTATCTACAGATATTATTTATATTTTAATTTGCATAACGTCCAATACAATCGATAAAATAAAATAAGAAATGTCAAATGATATTTTGAAACATGAAATTGAATAAAAGAATAATCAACGTATGTATATCAGAATTTTCTAACCACTACATAAATTGTCATTCTTTTTCTTAAAAGGAATTTATTTACATTTTCATGGTCTAACATTAAAAGTTAATATGAAACATATAATAGTTTGTTTATCGTATAAGCCAATCTTGCTTTCTTATTTTCACGAATACCGGCACGATAGATAAAGAGGACAAGTGTCATTTGCGTATAAAGAAATCAGTGGATATTTCATGGATTTTCCACAACTGTTGGATTTATTATTTATTTTACTATATACCAATAAGATAATTGTCTTAAACATTGTTTTTATAGCAATGATTAAACAATTGCCTACAATCTAAGTTTACAAACAAACTTTATCTTATTACTTGTTAATAAATGCAGGTTTTTTATTTAAATGCTCCTTTTTATTGTTCGTTAAGTGAATAAAATATTAATTATAATCAATTACAAAATGTTGATTTTACATTTAATTGTTTATAATTTGATAATAATTGCAAAAATTTCTACTTTTAATTAAAAATTCATCCATTTAAAGTTTAATAACTCGCATTTATTATCAAATTTTAATTTCAAATGTATTATTTTGCTAAATTGCGTGAAATTACTTTCTTTTTCTTTTTTTTTTTACAAATATTAAATCAAATAGTCGATGAATGTCATGTTATTATTACTATTACAAAAAGTTATTCAATTCTAATTTGACTAATTCTATCTAATCTGACTTCAATTTAAATTTTATTATCTCAAAATGTGTTTACATGTGAATTTTACATCATCCTTGTTTCGACAAGGTAAACGATCGTTAAATATCTTGTGAGAATTTTAGAATATTTTATTGTCGTTGTTTAGATTAAATTAATTTACATATTAAAGCTCACTTTGTGTCATTATTTAATTGGTATCGAAGCATTGACGACATACATAATTAAACAAATTAATTATCGAACAAGTTTTTTAAAATAGCATTTTCTTCATCTCCTTTGTTTTATGAGAAAAATTTTATCTTCACTTTTTGATTGTTTTTCTTAACAAAGTAAACTTAATTTTTTAAGAAATTTTGCAATAAAAGCACCAATTAAAATAATACGTATATAATGTAGTAGTAAATTCAATGTTCCGTTGAAACAAAAAAAAAAAAAAAAAAAATTTTAACAAATAACACGGCCCAATAGAATAAAATTCTGTTCTACCCATGAAAACCATCGCTAATAAATATTTAGCATAGAAATTCCAATTTATTCGTTCATAAATGTAAAATTTTGAGAAAGTTACGATGATATTTCACTATACTTGATTTCGATTAATAATGAAATAATATGTAAAAACGTCTGTTTGCATATGATTTTTCTCATTTAGTTTATAATAGCGTTTATAATAGTTTCTCTTAAACATTATTAAGATACAGCGCTTGGGAGTATAAAAATAGATGTTTTTACAGATATTGCGCACGTCATTAGAGAGACTTGGCGCCGTATTATTGTTTTATTGCCTTTTAAGTTCCTGCAAGATACTTATAGAAGAAATTCACTTGCTTTTGTTTTTCCCTCATTTTTTCGTTTATTTTCATTTTTTATCTATTTGGCTAATGTCTGTACGTTTAAATATTTAATTTTTAATGCAGAGACATGAAAAGGCAGGTCTTAATAGCAATGCGCCAATAAGATTATTAAATTTTATTAATGCATAATAGATATTAAAAACTTAACTGAACCGAAGTGTTGCGAAACGAATGCCCAATGGATACGTAATGTTTGATTAGTTAATTACAAATTTGTATACTGAAGATACAAATCTTCCCTTTACATTTTTCAGAATGAAGATATTTCAATACGTACACAGTAATAAATAGAACGATCGATTATTATTTATAGAATGAATGATTTGAAGAGTGAACAAAAATTTTAGCAAAAAGCTTTCTTTCTTTGCATAATTTACCATTATTATCGCAAGGAATAAATTTTGTTGGCGTTAGTGGACGCAATCCGTTTTTTATAACATTTTGCGATAACATTAAATTTACTCTTTAAGGACGAACAATCGACTATCACTATATCAAAACTTATACGTGTATATGACGTTAAAATTTGTTTATAAAAAGCTTTTAATTGGGTTTTGATATTTACCGTCAGGATGTCAATAAAAAATTTTTTCAAATATTCGTAAAATGTACTTTATTAATGATAGAAATCTTGAAAACAGTACTATAAATTTTTGAAAGGATTTTAAATTTAGAATCTTACATTAAGAAATAATTCTTGTGAGCTCGTGTATAAATTAATTTTCGTAAAATTACCTAACGACATGGAACTAATGGTGGTAACTGCACATAATTTTGGAAACAAAAAGCGTAAAAATCAATTTTCAAACTTATTTCTCTCAATATAGGATTGGAGTAATACAGATAAAGGCAACCTTTCTGTATCAGGATTTCATAAAATCCTGTGGAATCTCTAGCTTTCACAGCGGATTCGGATATTTCAAGAAAGTACAGATGAAATATGTTTCAGAGATCGGGATCTTCACGTCTGCTATTTGTCACCAGAGTCATCTAATATTTCAGCTTTTTATTATACGAATAAAAGAATGTAAGAATCTTTGTTTCGAACAAATTGATTCGTTGCAATGCACAATTTGACTAATTAATAGGATATTTAAATGCTATTTTCTTTAAATTGTAATGCATTGCATATTATGAATTGTTATAAAGTAACGCCAATTTGCGGAAATGATCTTATCTATTTAATAATCTTATTTAGATAATAAATCTTAATGTACATAATCTTAGGCAATCTTAGGTATTTTGTGAATCAAGTAATCGTTCGTTTTATTCTTTTTTTCAATCAAATGCTTTTAGCGACATTAAAGCCTTTTTTTTTATATTCAAAAGAAATTTTAAGATTTTTTATTTATATTGAAGTTCGCTTCTCATCTTATAAAAATAATTATAGCATTTGATCTTTTCAAAAAAAAAATATTTATAATTCCTTACACGTCGAATGTAATTATTTTCCGTAAGTTGAAACATTTATCTATATATTAGAAATTAACGTTGTTAGTTCATATCGGATTATCTCAATTAATTTATAGCTCTATTCAATGAATTCGTAACATTAATTCGTCTTTTGGTCTCACAAGCTTTTCGAACTTTATGAATCGTCTTTGTTTATTTTTCATGTTTGTTGCCCATGAAGTTAAGCTAATTAAATCAAATTAAGCGTAAAATTATTTGTTTATAAAATCATAATGAAATATTAGGATTTAAAGCAGCTGCGAGTGAAGAAATTCCTTGAATATTCTTTAATATTCGTGTGAAATATTTCTATGAAATGTGACTTTACCGTAGGTGTTCATGATTTTAAAGTTCAAAATAATTAGCGATAGGCGATAAAAAAAATTTTCAAAACAATTGATAAATACTGAAAGTTGTAAAAAGTACGAAAGTTTCAAAAAGTTTGTGTATTAGAATTTTTGTTCGAATTCCGAACATTTCGAATTCCGGGTGTAAAAGTTTTGAACGAATAACCAAATGCTAATCATCAATATTTCAATATACCCGGATTAAAAAAATTTTTTTTTTTTTATAATATGAATAATGTACCGATCAAGTTATTCTTAATCTTCGAAATATTTCGCAATTTTGGTAGTAACGTCTTTCGGATAAGAAACTTTACGAATGATATAAAAAATGTGCAATCCGTAAAAGTGAATTATTTTGATGCTGCAGTTAGTTACATAATTATTATTGTTTTAAATTAAAATCCACCTTCAATTTCCCGTTTTATTCCAACAGCTATTTAATCACAATTAATAGTTGGATTGAGTTTATGAATCATTCTTCTTGATTGGCTTTGTGATTGGCTCGTATTAAATTTTCTCTATCCTTGCGCGTTTACATTATCAATGGCACAACGAAAACTTGGCCCGTCGAAACAATTACTGTGCCTTGGAGCTATCTAGAATAACTGTTATCGAACGACTCTGGAATGGTAAATTACACGGGCTTAGAGGTATCGATTTTGCAAGCTAAACCTTTCGCCCACATGACAGATTAATATCTGAGGCTATTAATTATTGCTCTAATGATCTATAAAATTAACGACACTACTGGGAACTTCTGCTGCTTTTATTATTAATTATGAAGCGACAATAGAGCAGAGGCAGAGGCAGAGGCAGAGGCAGAGGCAGAGGCAGAGGTACATTAACGCACGTAAATCGTTTTAAATCGCTGTCCGCCAGGGCACGTAAGTCGTTTTCAGAGTCTCCAAAATTAAACATTCTTCCCTCCGTATAAATCGCGCGCATCCTCCCATCGACTCCCACAGCAATATAATACGATCTGTCCACCCTCTTCCAGGTTCTTGGAGCTATTCCCTCTCGCCCTATGCCGTGCCGCCCCTTAAAGGCACTTATTGATTCGTCGCCGAATCACATCTACGTTAGGAGCAGCAATGCTCATGTACGCGTGTGCGTAGACACTTTTTAGGAAATCCCGCAACCTTGCAGCCAATACGCCTACTTTTTATCTTTACGTACGACGAATTTTAAATCTCTTTCAGCTAAAATTCCCGATAACGTCTCATCGTACCTCGAAATAGGCGCGATTAAGAAGATTTTGTACAATCAGTTTCTTCTTCTTCTTCTTCTTCTTCTTCTTCTTCTTCTTGTTCTTCATCTTCTTTGTCTTTCTATAGTTTTTCCGATGTGAGAGTAAGATGATATGGATCGCGAATAACGCATTCATCCTAGGTAGGTTGACAAACCCAGTGGCGCGTTATCGATGCTCCATTAATTTATCCTACACATACAATGTTGGACCTCTTCACTGATATATGTGCGTTTGATTATCGTACACGGCGAGACTAAATTGACGTCGAGAGAAATGGAATAAAAATTTCATACCTGTAGTACGTACGCTCGTAACGAACTTCATCATAATCCATTCAAGGTGATTATTGGATTAAGAGTATCGAAAATAGAAGATTTCAAATTACAACTGTCATCCCCAGTAGTATTGCACATTAGTATTATTAATTAGTTCAAAGTGTACTGCGTTATTTTTTTTACATTGTTTCTCTTTATATCAAGTACATACATACTAATAATGAGGCGTTCTACGGGAGATAATTATAAAAGACATTTATTTTTAAAGTCAAAAGAATCTATGTTTTATTAAGTGTTTCAGCATATCGGTCCATTTGGATCTTCGTTTAAGTTTATCAATTCGTTATATAATTGTTTCAATGCTTAGATCATTAAATCGCAAAGTTATTAATTTACAACGTATGTTTTGACATTAAAATACATTATATGGATTATAAATGAATTTGAGTCGCTCACTCAAGAATTATCCGTGTGCTAAACCGAGAAAAAGTTTAAGTTTCTCTTTTTCGTGTAATTAATCTTATAATATTGGATAATCCGGTTCTGTCTAATTATACGTAATAAAATTATCTATTCATACGATTTCATTTAATAAAAATAAATTATAAATTGCCGCAAAGACTTTAGAAAGTTTTTAGCTATTTTATGTTTTTTAAAAGTTGTATTTAAAAGTACGATTGATATAAGTAGGGGAAAGTGATTTTTTGTTGTTAAAAATTTTTGTTTGAATTCTACATTACTGCTGTTTATAGGCAAAAAGTATTCAGTAAACAGTTCATTATCCAGGAATCTTTCCTAAATTTAGAAGAATATCTGATTAATTATACTTTATTATTAAAAATACTTTACTAATAGATTATTAATGCTACATGAAATTTATTGATCTATTTTCATAAGATTCAATCAGAAATTGATTGAGTCATGTGTGGAGAACTAATTTGAAGCTCAAAGCAAAAGTTGATAATTATTACGCTTTTATGTGCATTATATACTTTTTCACGACTTTCAAACATAATGTGTTTTGTTTATTACTTTATCAGATGTGTAAATTTCACATTTTACCGTAACACTTGTAGGCAAAAATGTAGGGACAAAAAAGAAGATTAACTATTATAGTTGTTAAACATTAATGTGGCAATTTTAGCAATTAAAGTTTCTGAGAATTAAATATGATATTATAATTTTACGTAGCAAGCAAGAAGTGCACGTCAAGTAATTAATTAGAATTAGAAAAAAGTACGAAATTTGATATTATAAAAAAGAAAACTAATTTTTTATAAGTTGAATTTTCATCGTAAAATCTGAATTCTTTAAAATTTGTTGTAACAAAATTATTCATATAATTAACTTAATGTCGCGAAAGGTATTTCGACGATGTAAAAGAGAATAAAAAATAGGATACTTGCATTAATGTCCTTAAAAAGGTATTAAAAACTTAACTGAAAAAGGCATTCAAAAGTCTAAACATTGTAAATTACTTTAATATTAGCAAATTCGTTTGGTAAATTTCGGACTAATAAGCGACATTCTATTAATTTTATTTTCGTATTTATTGTCTCATTTAAGAAAGTAAATAGATCTTTTGTATTTATTAAATTGCAATTTATTAAAATCTATGATTATCGTAATAAATAAATTTGGTAGCTTGAGGCAACAACTAGGTACATTTATTAAGATTTTCATTAAATGAATTTTCTGTTGAGATGTAAAGGGATCGCACTAACAGAAACATATATATGCATTCTTTCAGATATCTTCATTGTTATTAACATAATATTTGTCTTATTTTAAACAACGCAATTTATCATTTAATATTTTGCATTATATCAAAGTCATTGACTATCATCAAACAGATAGGAAAAGTAAATAATGCTTGCACACCGATACGCATCTCACAGATTTTGGATTACGGGAATATATTATCTCGCGGCAACAGTAATTACACGTAAAGAGAACATTTGAAAGAAAACAAGAAATATAACTATTATAACCCTTATCTCTACTACGTGTATTTATCTACCTGGAAGTCCGACGACTAGTATATATAGATCTTATCGCACTTTATAATTTATCCGGCACTAGTCTCTACCGACGTTACTATTAAATGATTCTCTGTGAAAATGCAGTATAGTCCGATTTTACAAGCTATATTGTTTTTCTCATGCAATGGCATATGCATGATCTTCTCCATGATCCTTATGTTTCGCATAATTATTGGCTGTCGTCAATTATTTAGTTATCTATCCAAATAACATAGATCAATAAAAATAAGGTAAAAAATAAGTTTGTTACTTTTCATAGGACCACGAAATATTTGTCATTTGATGTGCGTTAGGTCGACCAAATCCTTAGACGAGTCATAAATATTTTATGCATTAAAATTAAAATTAACGTATCATTTTGAGGGTTTGTGTGTGTTTATTTTAAATAAATTATCGGATCAAGAAATTTAAAAAAGTTATATATGTTTGGAGTAAAAAAAAAAAAAGAAGAATTTTGTAATAACTATTAGAAAATAATAGTATAGTCATTGACAAAAATGAAGGTAAATTGCTAACTAATAATTTATTTCAATTTATTTGCATTAAAAATCATCAATTTCTATCAATATCTCAATTTAATTTTTAAGAATATTTACATATTTCTAAGAGGCTATTAATTTGTTTCATATTAATGTAAAAATATATGCTACTTTAAGTGAAAGGAGGATGTTAGCTTTCATATTATTTATTAAACAATTTTTTGATAAGTGGGATTGAATAATTTATAGACGTTAAACAGGAATTATGGATGCGCCCCAAGGGTAAAAATTCAATTTATAGGAAACTTTTATTTTTGCAACCACTTTTTGCAATCATTTATATATGGAATTTGAAGAGGGCAGTATTAGTGCTAATGGTTATAGGAAAACTCTTATGAAAGAACGATTATATTTATTTATATGCACGCATTGGGGTGGAGGGGGCGGTGGTGGTGGTGGTGGGTGGGGTATATAAATGCTGCAGTATTGGAAAGTACTCGAAGCTCAAGAATACATTTTAGAAATATAACGAGACTTCTGCTTTAATAATATGAATAAATACTCATAAGGACTATACAATATTGCTTAATTATTCTAATTAATCTGAACAAGTAGAAGTTTTGTTTTGTAATTTTATTAAATATTGATACTAATGATTATTTGCAAACGATATTATCGTACTTCCGTCACTATTTATTGTTCCTTTGTATGCGATTATTGTTCAATTGATGCGATTTATCACTAATCTTCAGTTAATTGGATAAATACCAATGAGTGACAAAAGATTTATAAAATCCCAAATAGATAGTAATAGTGAAGGATCGAGATGCACGAGCCAATTATATTCTATTAAAATATAAGAAGCAGAGTGCTCGAGAGAAGAGAAAACTGTCTTGAAACGACTTTTCGAAAATCCTGGAAAAAAAAATACAAGAAAATCTGAGCCATTTGGCACTGTTCGAAACTTGCGAAGCTTCTACTCGTTGGCGGTAAACACTAAGCTGCTAATGCCATCTTTGACGGGACTACCAAATGTCTTTTTATCTCCGCAGTTTCGCACCGATTACAGTCTATTAATTATAAAACATTAGTATCCCTGTAAATGCCAACTCTATTAAAGAATTAGTCCAAGCTCAATTATTAAGTTACTTTTGTACTTATAGCAACGTGAAAAGTCTTGATAGACCATTGGAATTTCTTTTCCAAGAGAGAGAGCGAGGGAGGGAACGTTTTGGTTAGCACACATACATTGTCTGAGAATTATTGGGTGCTTTCATTGCTATTCGGGGATCAATTTTGAAATTACGGCATCTATTTCAATGTGATCTGAAGTGTGATCTGAGTAAGGCAAACATTATTTGTAAAATGTAAGTCCATCGTCCCTTAGCTTCTTTCGGCATGAAACGAAATTTTTAAGCAGAAGAAAGCCATATCCAATGAAATTGTTGAAAAAAAACATTCAATTACACGGTCGTTCATGCCCTACATATATTTCATGTGGATATTTAATTAAAAAAATTTAAGGCAAGGACTTGAAAGTAAAATGATAAGTTTATTATGAAAGATATATAACTTTGTACTGTTCGACATAAGAACTCCGACATAAGAATCTCCTTTTAAATTTCAAGAATATTTTGTCAAGGATATAAATAAGATGTCGTTGAGCTGATAAATTATGAAAAGATACATTTTTCGACAATTGAAACTTTTCGAGATGCGCAAAATCGAAAAAGGTACTATTTCCTCTTTCTACGAAATTGTACTCTTTAACTTGAATTCAGTCCAATAATTTTTTGATGTATCGCTAAATTTTGCGCGAGATACTTCAATTATATATTACTAGAAGTTCGTCATCGCTGTCTTGTAAGTAGTAGTACATATTCAAGTAATTTATCGTTGATAATGATAAACGATCTCGATAAAAGTCAGCAATTAACATTGACGTATTTGAAATACGCTTTAAGTCTTATATAAAGAATAATTTAATTCGTAAAATGCGTTATTGATCTTCAAATAGACAATATCGTTTTATAGTTTGAATTCGAAGGTTTAAAAGACAAACTTTCAAATTCGATTAGAAATTCCGTATCCCAGAGTGAGAAGTTAATCGTTGTGTAGTAGCAATTACATTTTTATGATTTTTTTTTTATCCTAATGTTATCGTACCAAAGAAGTGCGAAACCCAGCAGTCCAACAGCAGAATTTATTAATATGCCGACCAACTTTGGAGTTCCTGCAACGTAAGGGAATTTTTTCTTTAGACTGGCACTTACGTCAAAGTAGATCAATGTTCTCGTTCGAAGGAAAAAATTAGCATTTTTAAAGCGGCGGTTATACAGGAAATTGAAGTTAAGAATAGAAAAATATATACCTACGTTAATCACGCGTATTTGTGTTGTAATTACTGTGATTGTCGATCGATATGAAAGAAATGATGATTATTCTCCAATTAGACTGGCACTAACTGGAAAGAATTCTTTATTATGAGAACTCACCTCATACCGTTGTGACGATTATATACAAATGTCGATTACAGGCATCGTAAATTTCATGGTTGTTTTTTACTTTTTTCCCCTTTTTTTTCCTTTTTTTTTTCCTTTAGGGAAGAATTAATTTTTTCTTACATAAAAATTTACGAGTTTAGTTAGTCGTCCCTTATATTTTAAAACATTCTTCACGAGTATAGTTGGGGTTGCACCCGTCAACAACAGATGCAAGATCCGTTTAAAGTGCAATTCAGCGGGATTACCAGTACAATTATTAAGACTCTTGTCTCCTGTACGAGATATAGCGATTAAAAAATTTTCTAGATTATAATCTTGCCAAAAATGATGGCGTGCATAGTTTGATCAACTGCTGCCTGGGAATTGGTATGCAGTTTTAAACTCTGTGCTAGATCAAATTTGACTTTAGTTATTTCGTCAACATTACATAATTTGGTGTCGACGATAGTCACGAGTCAAACATTAATATAACAATTTGAAATTTTTTTTCTTCTGCTGGGCATACTTTTTTCGTTGATTCGTATTGACATGACGCATAAATTGGTAAAATATGAATTTCACAGACGAATTTTGTTTTTAAATCTCCCATATTACTATTACTATTGATTATTAAATGGAGGAAAAACGATAAATAGATATATTTTTTTTTTTTTTCATTTCAATGAAATTTAATATAGTCAATTTGAAAATTGTAAAATATTTCTAATTGGGGTATAGTGTTTGATCGTATAATATTTGTTTGAAGTTTGATTCAATATTGTATTTCTATTATTATATGATATATATATATATATATATATATATATATATATATATATATATATTTCTAATAAAATATACACGATGTGTAACCGTCTTATGAATTTAATGAAAAAGGAAATTGAAACGTTCGTTATTGAGTAGATAATTTTTCATAACTTTGTGATTTCAAGACTACGTAAACTGAGAAGCTCAATAAAGATTTAACTTATTAACTTATAAATATTTGTCTACATGTATGCTCATCAACATCTACATGTGTGCTTTAAAAAATCTCTCACTATCTATGATCGTCGCGGATACTTTTTAACATTTACACAATACACAACCAAAATTACGAAATAGTCTTGTTATTCGAAGGGAAATTCTAAAAAATTGGGTCACCTATTTGTTTGTATTGTAATTTATGTCACAGTTGCTTCGAGTAATTGGCCATTTTTATCCGTGATTTTATTAAAAAATATAGGTAATGATACGCTTTTTCTTGTTATATTATTTTTTTTTTAATTTTTTAATAATTTACGATAAAAATTACATCGCAACAGCCGTTTTATCAGGCCGTAGCGTATTAAGAGAAAAAACTTGCATATGTCGCGTGCAATACAGGCGTCAAGTAAGTTCGTCATTCTTTTTTTTTTCCTTTTTTTTTTGCTTTCTATCATTGCACAGGTCGTATTTGTTATCATTATTTGGTGTGCTTCTGTCACTGTGCTCCTGTATGAGATTTAAACTGATTATTTTTATTTTACGAAACTTAATTGGTACGAAAGAAATACGAGACGTTAGGCAAATTTATTTATTTATTTATTTGTTTGATTAATTAGTCTTTGCTAGAAATTTTCTGGTTATCACATTTATATTATATAATGGAGCCTGAATCTAAATGATTAAATACTAATGTAAATAAAAAGTTCCAGAGTAGCAGCAAAGTTTCATCTTTTTCTTTTGGCATAAAGTGTAGGAAGGCTTCCAACATTTTTAAAGCGCACTTACAAATAAAAATTATTATATATAATAAAACAAGCAAAAATGAATTAATGTAAACTGTCAGAAGGTCCATGAATAATTTAATTAATATATGCAACTAAAACATTAATAAAAGAAAATTTAATATAATTAAGTGTATATATAATTAATAAGTGTATTAAAATTACGGAAAAATATTATCCAAAAATATTTTCCAAATTATAATAACAACATATATTAGAAATCTACTTACATAATTTATTCCATAAATTTTTTACACATTGATTTTTCGATTTCGTTATAATTTGAATTTTTAACATTAATTTTTCTAATATTCAATTTATTATAGACGTAAAATTAAAACTTACTCCATCACAATGTTGGTGATCACATATTTTTGACGAACGACGTCAAAGCCTATTTCCACTATTTTGTTTATGACAAATGTGACGTATTTTTTCCGTACGCCACCAAGAAAATTTTCATTAAATTTTTTGATAAAATACAAAAATATGATAATGGATTAAAGAATTCACTGTTGTTTCTTTCTCACAAGATAAGTAAAATATGAATAACGTTTACACGAATATTATTATTTATCTTAATTCTATATGTTATATATATATATATATATATTGTTTTTTTGTTTTGTATGATTATATTATTCAATCGATTCAATCAAACCGAATAATATTGATTTTTAACAAATTTAGCCTAGGATTTATCAAGCAAAACTTGATCATACGAAAATCTCTTATAAAGTTATTATAATTTTATCTTACATATTATTCTGGTAAGGCATATGCTGTAAAATGCAACCTTTTACATAATCAATATAAATTTTTATTTTCATCCCATCATAAGTATGTAAAATATAGCGCTGTCGTATATGTCCGCTGTATACTAATGTCGATGGAAAATATTACCTATTTATACTGAAAAAGCAACTACCACCCAAACGCAATATTTCTTGCAATTTTAAATGTCGAAGTAAAGCCGATAAGTAAGCGAAAATCATTTAATAATTTATAATTGGCTCACTAAACAAAAGTCACAACTTATTTCAATCCACCCTTTAATCCACTTGCAATGATCTATGAGTAAACGCGAAACTTTCGATCTTAGCTATAATTTTATATAATAGCCTTAATTTTTATCTTAAACACGCAATAGATTTCTTAAGTAACATAAAATAAATTAGAAATAAGTACTTTGAGAGTAATTCGAGTATATTTTGTAAAGTCATTGTTTAAAAAAAGTGTTTAGGAAAAAGTTAAGGAATAGAATTAGTTTGCCATACGTATGAAATTGACATATTCCCATATTTTTATTCCTAATGAATTAGAACTAAGCTGAAATCATTATTTTTCTTCGAAACAATGCTTCGGGTAAAATCTTGTTAAGCTCTGAAGTTTTTTTTAAGATTTATATAAACAAACCATTCATTATAAGAAATGTAATGATCATTGTAATTTAGAAGCAAGTAAATTAATTCAGTAAATTAATTATGTCTAAAATATGAAATTATACTTCTAATTGTAATAGATATTAAGTAGACATTGCGGTTATTATTATTGTTAAAACGATGTCTTTTGTTGAAGATAAGAATAATTTCATGATCAAGAAACTGCATCGTTGGAGGTTATTTAGAAGTATAATAAAATTTTTCAGCAGTTTACTATCCCATATCGAATTAAATGTGCTTATTATTTATAATAAATGCTACATAAGAAAGTAAATGAAATATTTTGATATTAATTGAGGTATGTATATATATATATATATATATATATATATATATATATATATATGCATAGGGAAGGATATATATTAAGTAAATTGCGTACCAAATAATTTACAATTAAAAATAAAAGTTAATAAGCAGAACTATAGGTCATTTATTATTAAAAAATAGAAACAAATCGAATTATAAAAATATACTATTGACAGCGTTTCAATTCTTAAATACGGAGGAACGAAAATGAATTACCTAATTTACCTTGATTTATCGCAATATTAACAATAAATTGTATCTCATAGAAATATGATTTATTAGATTTCAAAAAGATTCACGAGAAAAGAATGTGAAAAAGCGACGGGACCGTAAAACTTTTCATTCTTCAGCATGGATATAATACAAAGGCAACGGAAGTCGGATATGAGGCGATGGCAGTGGCAGGGGATAGGGGAACATTGTACGAAGATGTAAAATATTCTGCTCATAATGCTGAGGGAGTCGAAGAAGAAATAGAGTTTTTCTTACGCAAGATGAGTAAAAGGAACGAAAGCTTTTCTACTGACGGCTTAGCTGATGGAGATTTTTCTTTCTTTTTAGGCCGCGAATATTAGCGTCGGTGTTTTATGCCTTTTTCCAGCCATTATCGATCGCCGAAAATAAGGCGGCGGACTTTCAAAGCCGTACTTTCAAAATTATCATAAGACCTACATAATGCATGCAACTTTTCCGTACTTTCCTCTTAATTTATTTGATTTTATCAATTTAAGCAATTATAATAAATTAACGACTATATCTCTCTGAAATACGTAGCATCTTAAATATACAAAAAAAAAACAATTTTATTTCAAATTTTTTATTTATTTTTATTTATTTTATAATTTATTCATTTTATATTCATTTGGTTATGAAAACATTCGAATCGCCATTTAAAAAAAAAAAAAAAAAAAAAATCGCAAATGTAATTTACTTTTTTTGCTACTTGATTCATTTTCCTCCCTCGAGATTAGTTACTTCTACTTTAACAAGAAAGGTTGTTATTTTTTATTTTTGACATTATTATGAGAGTTGATATGGGCAATTTGCCTATTAAAAATATATTTTTTAGATATGTTAATAGTTTATAAGGAAGTACAATCAAGGTTAAATGAAATTTAAATGTATTTATAAATTTCCTAGAAACAATCATGAACGTCCAAATGGTAAAAGTGGTTGTCTTAACTTTTTAATGTTGAAAACCGAAAGAAGTTAATTAACTTAAATTAAAAATAAAATATTATTTAATTAGCTTTGATTATTATCTATATGTATTGTATTGATTGTTTTTCTACATATGACTTCTCTAAAATAATAACGAGGACTCGTATAATTCTCTAACACGTAGACATTATCGATATATTTTTTATTTATCTTATTTATAGAAATATCTTTTTAATGATTTGGACCACAACTATAAAACATATTATCCAAGAGTACGTCGATCGAGCAAGAAATAAAATACGGATGTTAAGTTCTCTTTGTAAATGCATATTTTGTATTTCAATGGCAGCAAATTTTTAAGCAGTGCCGCGTGCATGCGACGAGGACACAAAAGGGACGAAGCGAATGAAAAGAATATACTTCCC
The DNA here is from genome assembly GCF_000503995.2 of Ceratosolen solmsi marchali. Classification (NCBI taxonomy): domain Eukaryota; kingdom Metazoa; phylum Arthropoda; class Insecta; order Hymenoptera; family Agaonidae; genus Ceratosolen; species Ceratosolen solmsi. The sequence continues at coordinate 3,254,255 of NW_011948419.1, read as the reverse complement.
CTAAGAGTCATTCGCAAAGACTTGATAAGAATTTCTGTACTTTCTATTGTTCCCCTTACTCGCAGGATGCTGTATTTAGTTTTTTTTTTCTTCTGACAATACTATTGGCGCGGATAAACAATTTTTTCTTTTAAATCGATTTTCCGTGGTTTAAACATTCGATAGTCGAAGATAATCAAGTAGAGGCGGTTTAATATGTTTTCAGATGCTTGGAAATCTTATTAAAAATAATCTTACTTTCTACTCTATGTATGTGTCAAGAATTTACTATTTATATTGTCGAAGGCATAGAAAAATCATTAACCCAGTGAATTATAATAATCCAAGTAAGCACATGTAATCGATTGTATTCGATAATAAAATTTTTCATAGAATAATTAATTATATCCTTAATCGAACCATTCTAATTTACTATAAATACATAAGACGGACAACACAGAGCCAAATTACCAAATTACGTGTAATACAATTATTCAGCAAAATCCGACAGGGCAAATCACGTGACGTGGAGTTAAAAAAAATCAGTAACGTGTCCGATTTGATTGTTATCGCCTAATGGAACAATCGTTCTATTTACTCCTTCGTCACATCAGATTTGTAAGAACGAAACTCTCCTACACTCTCATGGCGAATATATTTGTTTATTTCTGAATTTATTCCAAAGCTATTTTAACGAAATTTAAAATTTCATATATCATGCTGAGTCGCCCTGTCGCATTAAATGCTTAAATCGAACTCAGAATTTAAATTAAATTAACTTAAAAAGAGAAAAAAATTAAGGAAAGTTTGTACTTTTGGAGAAAATATTTCGTAAGTGTCAGTTTTATCTTCATTGGTCGAAATTTTCTTTCTATAATATAATAAATTAAAAAAAAATAGCATTTTAGGTTATTCAATGACAGAGTTATCTAAATAATTTCATAGATTACAATTATTTTATAGAGATAGTTTTCAACTATATCAAGCATACTAGTCATATTGATTATATTTACACCACCTTTATAATACTTGAACATATAAGATATACTTATATATCATAGATCAGTTCAACAATTGATATATAATCGAAATTGATATTAATAATCGAAATTTAAGAAATTTTATTCATTTATAATAATTGGATCGAATTATCGTACGAATTTTTTAAATTCGTGAAAACAAGCAGGTCAGCTTTCAGATGGCATTATCGATCGCATATAATTGGCCGTAGTTTGCAAAATTGCGAAACAATATTTATATCTACAAATAAATATTTACTTTAAATATAAAATTTTCTATAAATCTTGACGAATGAATTTTATTATAAAATTTGTGCGACAAAATCCTAGTAATCTCCGAGATTTTTTTGCATAATGAATAAATATATCTGATTAATTTTCATATAAATTGAGCGTCGATAGAAATATTCAGATCGCAGCTCCTATCGTAGTTTTCGCTATCTAGTAACCAAGAACCTTTCTACCCATCCGCATTAGCGAACCAAGGAGAAGTAAAGCTTATCTTGATAAAATTTTGGTTCATCCAACCAATCAGTTGTCCATTGTCCTCATTGTTATGCGGCTGCGATACCGATAATTCATTGCCTTATCCATAGGAGAGATAATATATTCCTAGGTAGATCGAAGGAAATTAGAAACTAGTTTAATAGAAATAGTTCTCATGAAAATTTGTACAAAGCCGTTCACTTTTATTATTACATTTGTTTATAATTTTTGAAGTATAAATATCCCTGAGCAATGCTCGATCCCTATCATCAATAAATGTCTTTTCCTCACCCAAGTCATATAAATGTTTCAGTTTAGGAATGCATTAGAAATGCACACGTTCGTTTTATCTCAATAATTTGTAATGGATAATCAATGCTATGTGCAAAAATATTGTTCTCCCTAGCTGATGAAAAGAGATTTTAATGTATTTTAATTTAACCTTATCAGCAATTCAATTATTATTGTCTAATAGAATTAAATGCGAAATCTGGTCATTTGATTCTTTTCATTATCGTACACTTGAATAACGTTTTATTATAATTTTAGTGTCTCTCGAATATTTTACCTTAAATTTTTTAAATCCAGTCTGATTAAATAGACCGATGACTCATGTGAATTATTATGTTGGCTTTCGTAAAACAATGCATAATTAGTAGCCGATTGACAATTGCACTAATAATCATTAGAATTTAGGTACGCATTAGCAGCTCGAGTTATTCTTATGACGTAAAACATGTATTTTCTTCTTTGCGTAAGTAGTATGTACAAGTAAAAGTTCTTCTCGGCATTTTGCATCATAAAATACAGAATTGATAAAACAAGATAGCGTATATGTATGCACTTATAAATTGGCTATTTAGATGTAATGTTTAATCGCTTGTTCGGTCAGAAAAATAGAGTCCTTTTATCCGTCACTATTTTCTGTCATTCGCCCACCCTCCCCCCTTCAATAACATTTTTTTTTTTTTTTTTTTTTGCGTAAATACGTTACCCCATGACACGCGATGATAGTGACTAATAAAAAAAACTTGTGCAAATAATATCTCACGATCCAACTGCTACTTACACTTACTTACTTCTTACTTTGTTAGATGAGCAAATCCAAGGGAGAGTCCTCGGCTACTAAATAACCAATTTTTCTCAAATTTCTTGATACTGCGGGATTTTTAAGCCATAAGAAAGAAAAAACAAAGAAGAAAAAACTTATGCTTTTACTCCAAGGGCGATAGCTAGAAACAGAAGTGAGTACATTTTTCCACGTCGTTCCGAGGGTGCCTCGGATATGTCCCACACTGCTGAAAAAAAGATGCCGGTTTCCAAGGCGACGCTTTCTTTCGAGAGTTTTATTAAATTTTGTATTTCCGCGTACTCGATGCAGCGCGATCACCTTTCACCCATCAGTGTATGCGCTATCGATTTACTTTATGCATCTTATATTATTTTATTGGCGGCAGGATGAAAGAGTTGCCTAGATCGATTATAGCTGCAGCAAAAATTCCAAGAGGCACGTTTGCACTTTAGTCTGTTTTGAAAAGATGCATTTGCAAGGCCACGCTTGGTCTCCCTTAACATTATTTGTCTTTTTATGATTATTTTTGCCGCTAAAGTAGTACTGCCACTCCGAACTTGCGGACAGAATTTCCAAACCTCAGTGATGTATTAGAATATAAAACATGAAATATGGATTCTTTCTATAAAAAGTATATGTCTAATAATGACACACACACACGCACACGCACACACACACACACACACACACACTTGTATGTATTTACATTGCCTTTTAGTGGAGTCGTTGAAAATATCAGGCTTTCGTGTGTACAACGTTAGAGTATATTGGTATTCCCTTTTGTAAAAACGTGTTAATACGTCATTTTTAATTACTGCCGCTTAATGTGCTAATTTGCTGGACGAAAAATAAATTCTGTTTGACGCATTTGTAACGCAACACAACTCGTTCTTTGCTTAATACGCTATTTAGGTATCACCAACATTTTGTATCAAACTTCTCAAACATAATGTACGAAAGTATGTCTCATAGTATTTGGATCGTACATTAAATGGCGAATGTAACTTATGACATTCTAGCGACTTTATCTGAAATTTTACCGAGAGCCATTTCATACATAATGAGCCTCACATCTCTCTACTCCTCGAAGGAATTTTCAAGTCTCTCAAGGTGTAAATTTATCCTACCCTATAAAAACATAACTCGAGAGATATAATAATATATCATTGCTTTGCGTATTAGTAGCTACGTTTTATGCACCAAAGTATAATAATAAAAAAAAAACTCTTTTAACAATGTTGATGAGCTATTTTTGAAAAGAATTCTAAAATTCAAAAATTTTTCAAAGTGATCAATATTTTGAGCAGTTTGTAAGGCCCAGAAGATAATATCTCATGCCAAAAGTCAATTAATTACATGTTATATGCATCTAAAATAAATGTATTATCATTATCATTTGCATCTACTTATTTTACATTATGCCGTGCACATATTCAAAATCTTTGGTAAATTACAACCGTATGCCATTGTATAAGCGACGATAATAATTATTACAATAATAATGCTGGTCTTTATTTTCATGACTTAATTACGTCTTATGAATAATGCGCATGATAAAGTCAAGTGTTTACATTAATAATAATAAATTTTTCGAATTTAAAGTTCGAATTATTTATTAAAACTACAATAAAAATGTAACAAACATTTGCCAAATAGAATTCTTATATCATTATAATAGATATTTATAAATTGATAACTAACCGTAATGAGCTATTAAATGCAAATATACTATTAATGTAATTAATATACTATTAATAGAATTTTCCAAAATAAATGTTATACTTACTTGAATTTGTCTCCATTAATAAAATAGACAATTGGATAGAAAGAAAATAGTTTGTTGGTTAATTTGAATATGTTATGACTTTGGACAAAAATAATAAGAATTGAGAGAAAACAATGTTATCCGCTGCTAAGATGATATGTAGAAATAGTCGTTTTTTCTTCAGGAGTGAAGCACATGAAATATGATGTCATGTAAAATTATTACGTCTTTTGTAACGAAGGGAAAAAAATGTAAGAAAATATTCAGTTGTTATAAGGTATGAGAAATTAAATTACACGTTATTGTACGAATTATTAGTATAAATATAATTCGTAGAACCATTAATGTTCTTATAAGCTGTTCAGTAATCGATAACACATATGAAAATTGCGTATTAGGCGAGTCATTATTTAATTCCAATAACAATGCACTTACGTGTAAACATTTATGTAATTGCAAAATAAAAATAATTTTTTTCTTTTCCAACGTATTTAAGAATACGCACATTTCAATTTAGGTTTTATATAATTGTTGAGCAAAACAAACAAAAAAAATTTAAGATAACAAACAATCTTACCTTCTAATCTACAACGTTGTTTTCTCTCTCTATTATTTTATTTATTTTGTTAGCAGTTGATTCTTTTTCACTTCTCTTTTCCTAAATGAAACCAGCACATAAATTATTTTCTCAGAATCTTTTGAGCAAAGGCTGAAAGCTGGCGCAGTAAGAAATTAAGTTGAAGATTAATATAAGATTTACTCGATTATATTACGTGCAAAGAATTTCATTAAATTGCATTAGACAATATTGGATATTGAAATGCATTCAAATGAAATTATAGTTCAACACCTCATTTATTAATATTGTAACTTATTGTAAATATTTATTACTATTAAATCATAAATATTATATAAATATAATTTGTTTTCGTACAGATTAATTTATTTACAGATCTTATTACTTTTTTCACAATATCTTCGTTACAATATCAAACTATTTTTCTGAAACTTCATTTAATCTTTATGTTAATTACAAATTTGCATTTTTAATCAGATTATAAAATTAAATTTGACAGTTTTGTTACTAAGACTCTAGCACGTAGTTTGACATTATTTTATATAATTTTATTATTATTAATGTAATTAATGGTCTGTATAAATCTTTTATAGAATTATACACTTTTAACTAGTTCAAATATATAGTTTCTTGATTCTTTATTCTCTTGAATTAGAGACATGTTATTAAGATCGATACTGGATGTATCGAGTAGATAATTCAAGATTAGCCCGGATATAACATTATATAATCATTGTTGAATGATCGAGACGCTGTAGAGATCGTCGTTATTATAAAAGTTAATAAGTATTTTTATATGAATTGCGGATTTTTGCAGGATAACAATGATCTAGCAATGTCCATGTAAACTTTTGCGTTTCATTAATATACAAATAAATTGACATGCGAGTGATACGCTCATGCGCTTTACCGTATGTGAGATAAAATTAGAAACAATATATATATATATATATATATATATATATATACGACGAACAAATTAATCACTAATTCGCGCGCAGACGTCCCGTGAACTTACTAATTCGAATTTCCGTGATATGTGACTATGTTTATTTATACATTGATATTGCTCGATTAGAGGGGCCAATATAGAAACATTAAGCAATAAAATTTGACTTCATAAATCAAAATACTTAAATAAATTAATCTATTAGTATTTGCTATAAGATTAAATATAATTGCAATGAAATAAAGTAATAACGAGAAGGTATTCGAATTCGATCTAATTTCACGTTCTTTTGAAATATCCTAGAAATTTTAATTATTTCTTTCACATAAATATCAACTTATTAATCTTCTTAAGTGAAGCAATAAATCGTTCAAGCAATAAATTCAAACTACTCAGAATTTTTCCACATAAGTATAAACAGTGTGCGTGTATAAAAATAATAAAGCAACCACGTGAAGAGACAAAGAAATAAATGAATACAACCAAGTCAAAGAAATTTCACTAAATAATTGTATAATAATTCTGCCTTTTTAATGTTTTAAAGATTTTACCTAAAGCCCCTAGGGAGCATATAAAAAAAGTGATACGGTGATGCATAAATGATGGCTGAGTAGTCTCGAAAATATAAAGAGAGTATGTGATATTAATGTACAGAAAAGTTGTGAGCAAACAATGAGTGAATGAGAACAATGAGTAAACAATGATTTTTGGACTAAAATTTGCAATGCAGTAGTATCAAAATTATAGTATTAAGGCAAAGTTGATGAGCGCATAATATAGCTAATAGGTATAAAGAGAAACGTTCACAAGTATTAATTTATGAAACCTGTATTTTTTACTCTAGTAGATATAAACATCTTAGAAAGAAACTTTGCACCAACTGGAAAAGTTAAAACGAATTTTTCACTTATTTTTGTCATCTTATTGCCAGTCAAACCTTTAGCTTTTTGCTTCGCGCTATATTACGTGAGTGTTGAGCCAATATTCAGCCAACAGAGGATGGGGATAAAAAATGAATATTAGCCGATAGAGATTGAAGTGCGCGAAGAGCTTGTGAAAAGAACGATCGACGCCGTCTATGGCTAACTCATGTTTTTCCACCCTCGGGCATTAAATTTTTGATTTTTATGACATTTATTCGGGAATTGTTGTATCGAAAAGAAGAAGAAATTCAGGGAATAACTCATACAAGAGCTGCTTGCAATAATATAAAATAACTACTATCGCCTTTACATGAGATACATATTTACGACTTTAATCAATTTACTTGGAAGGAGAAGTACCTTTTAGAGTTAAGATTTAAAATAAAGTAAATTTGACGTTAACGCATTCCTCTGAATTTTTCATTCTTTTTCTATACATTGATAATTTATTTAAATATATTTCAAGCAAATTAAATTGAATAGCAATTGAAGAGTATTTTTTAACATTGACTAATTTACTTTTTAATTAAAAACCAAATTTCTCTTCATTGTCTAAATTTTTGTATGAAAAATATACGAAAAATATTCGAAATATATGTGCCAATTTATAATGTGTGACACCTGCAGCTTTCCGAATACTCATTTTCATTTTTAATTGAGCTGAAATAAAAGCTCATTCGTTGATTCATCCGTACAATTTCCTCTGTCCAGGACGCCAGTTAGATTCATTTAAATTTGCATTGGCTACTACTCGCGAACTAAAGCTCTTTGCTTGGTTATGCAACCTTAGGGTGTCGGGGGGGGGGGGCTCTCTCTCGCCTTCAGAAACGATATTCATTCCGTCGCGTCTGCTAAGACTATGGAAAACCTATTTTTATTTTAACATTTTGCATTTTGCATTATGCATTCACGTTTAATTGATTGCTTCCTCACATTTAATTATGCAAGAGTTTAATTCATAATTCTAGTCTTATGAATTGTAGACGGCTGAATTTGACGAAGTAGCGCATCAACATTTTGTCTCTTATTTTTCTCCAAAGATATTGTCTGACTTCAATTTATAAAGCAAATATAAAGTCGCGTTTTTAAAAAAATAATATTTTTTTGAGTATTTTCGAAATTCATAGCATGATAATTTAATCATCACTGCTCGTTATAAACTAATTATTATCATCTATTTAATGGTAAATTGCATTCCGTATCCGAATTTATCATCCATTCTTAATTCCAATTATATTTAACACGATTAAATATCCCATATTACGCCCATATTCATTCAGACAACTTTTCAATAAATCCTATAAATCTGTTATATGGTTGTTCGTTTTTAAGCATTTCGTGCTAATTTTAGGCCAATGAAAAGAGTCTGTCAAAGACTATCATTTTTCTTAAAATATTTGTCAAAACGAATAACAAATTAAGCAGTCATTGCATTGACAAATACGAAACGTCGGTTTCGTTGACACTGAGCTTTTTACATGACAATCAAAAATAAATGTTTACGTCTCAATAATTCCAGGCAAATATCATGATAATTTTTATATAAAAGCCCCCCGCGTGTTTCAAAATCTAGCGAAGGCAATCGCTCAGTTAAAACGGCAAATTTAGAATCGAAAATTTTATCGTTGACGATTTACAAATAATAATTGCTCGATACTACTGATTTTATTATCAAGTTGACAAATACAAATATTTCCAAACAATTTTTTAAGTTGAAGCATTCCTATAAATACGTGGTAAAAACGGTATTTTCATAATTCAATCGATTGATAGAGCCACGCTAGAACTTAAATAGATTTAAAAAACAAAAAAAAACAAAAAACAAAAAACAAAATACAAAGACCTGGCATTAACGTAATAGGAGGAGTAGCTCAATTTATCTCGCATTGCACTGACAAAAGCAGAAAGTTTATCTTAACTATATATTGTCGATCGAAAGCCCAAAATAACGAGTGACTGCGCTTTAATAATATCTTTACGACCAGATGGACTTTGTCAGTTCGCAAATTCAGCCAATTACGAGTAGGAAGTTTTCGCACTCCATAATTCTCATTTAAAACACCTTCCTCTCTCGCAATATCGTCCCCATATGCGGAGATGGAACCATCAGCCAAGCGGGTGTCGGGCGTCTCGCACCGGCCTATGTCGACACTCGCTGACGATCGATCGATCATCTTCCACCTCCTCCTGCTCCTCCTTTATATACTAGCTTCGCCTCGCCCGGTAGTGCCGGGCAGCTCGTCACCTTGGCGTCGCGTCCAGGAGGCGGCGACCTACGGCGCATCGGCTGGACGCAGCCGCGGCAATCGCCTAGCGACGCTCGCTGTGTCCTGGCAGTCTGAGCCGGCGCGCGACGCGTCGGCGTCGGTCGCAGTAGCCGGTCGACGCCGCCCCCGATACCTCGAATCGTTGCTTCTTCCTGCCGCCGTCAGTAGTTTAGCTCGCAGTCCGGCTTGCATAGCACGTCCATCGTACATTCGCTATTACCGTACTCGCGAGCACGCTCCCTCCAAGTTCCTCGCACAGCCTGTCCCGGGTCTAGTCCGGAAAGAAATCCAAAAAGAAAGGTGTGTGTAGGTGCGCGATAGGTAAGTCCAACGGGTGATGCTGCGATGGGGCCGTGTCACGTGACCGTGGATGGTGGCAAACGAGAGGTGCGTCGCTTCACTCGTTGCATTTAGCCTATTTTTCGCGCGCGATTCGGCAATGCACTGTGCGGCGAATGCAGCGGGGATGACGCTCGGGGTGGGTATGTATGTAAGTCGATGCGTCGGTTTCGTGATAAACGCATGAAGACTGCCGTATGCTCGGTTTTAAATAAAGACGCTATTACGATTTGGTTCTTAGTCAAGTTGCGATTAAGTCAGTGACATATTCACGCACAATCGGGGCATTTGCTTGTTTATTGTGCTCAATATGTAGTTGTCGTTTTTTAAGTAGGGGAATGCGTTGATTTAGCGCCCACGCGCACTTTCTTATAAATTATGTGTTTTTATAGGCCCAATGTTCACTTACATACGATTGATTAATGTTAATGTAAGACGTCGTTAGGGAAAACATATTTTTATGTACGATGTATTTGTGATTTGAAGGGTAGAGTAGACGAAGTTTGCCTTATAGTGATTATTGTTCCATCGCTGGCGGTAAGATGCATTCGGCCGTTGCAATTTGCGTGTGAACGTGCCTATTGGTGAAAATGAAGTCTTATTTCTTCGTTTAGAATAGTTGATAAACGAGTTTTTGGAAATAAAGCGAATTTTCAGATAGGCGAGAAGAATTCGACGCATTACCCGAAATAATTCATCAATCGAAATAATCGAAAGCACAATTCTGGGAGCGTAGGCAGTTGTTTTTATCAATTAAATTGACAAATATATTTATACATTTGCATATATATCTTTTATATAGGGTTACGCGTAGGGTTAAGCTTTGTAGTAGATACTTTTGTTTTAAAGAAGTTCGAAATTTAATAATTGGGAGAGATAAATTTTTTAGATATTACTCATTTCTGGGAATGCTTAGTTAATTTTTAATTAAAAATGATAGATTTTAATGTGCCACTTTAGAAATAATTTTGCAATTCAAAAATTTGTTTCTGTAAAGCTCGGAGCTTCGCTTTATCGCTGCTCAAGGTTTTACGCGCACACAAACTTTCCAATAATATGCTTGAGACAACGCCTAATGAAAGTTACGTTGCCAGAATAAACAGAAGAGAATTTCTTATATGAAAACGCGTTTGAAGTTTGTGCTCGATGCACAGATTATGGTCGCGACACTAGCCAAATCTGTAATTTTAGCATAGCTCTACAAAATCTTTTAAGACAGATTATAAGGAGAATTGGTTTCATGATTGTCCCCAGCCTCCTGGACGATTTTGCTATCGTTTACCAGTTGGTATCGTCGTACTTCAATCGTCTCTGTGTGATTCTTCATTTTTTAATTTACCGTATAGGCAGCTTCTTTTTTTGTTTTATCATAATGAATTACATGACACACTGTGCACAGCTCAAACTAAGAATCGATCAAAAATGAAAACGATTAATCATCCATTGCTGATAAAAATTTAATCGATTTCCATCGAAATTTAATAATCAATGTTCAACTTGTTAATAAGTGGCAACTAGATTTTGTCGAATTGTTCGATAAGCAAATTGAAAAATTATAATATATTTATATGAATGATTTATTTAAGTAGTTTTAATTAATTGTACGAGAGACGATTATAAAATATTTAATTATCAAATAGTTATTTATTAGAAAATCTAACATTATGTTAGCATTAGCTTGGTTAGGAAAAGTAAACGAGAGTAAGAGTTCTCTACTATTACACGTAATTAATCTAAATTTTGCATTTATTAATTTCTTCTTACATAATATATTGACTAAATTCTTGACCAAATGTACCAATACAATTTTTCGAAAAAGTTTTTTATTTTCTCAAGGATTGTATAAAAAAATTAAATCCAATTCAAGATTATTATTGTTACAGTGATTGTAGCTACAAGAAACGTAAGAAACGTCTAATGTCCATGTTTTTAACTGTGCAGTTAGAAAAGATGAGCGATAATGTAATAAATATCCGATATTAACCAAATAGAAAGTTTTAAAGATAAATTCAAGTATTTATTCCATTGAAATATTCTTTAATTTATAATGACTTTAATCGTTACATAGAAATTAACAAAAGTAAACCGAAAACTATTGTGTTATTGACCAAAAAATTTATAAGATCGTATGGTTAAAAATCAAGCTCATTCATGAATTTTCATGCTACAATTTTTGTTTGGAAATTTTGCACTAATTTATTAATGCATTGACATTAATTAATGGTATGACAAAAAAAAATCCCCTTATATTCTTGTTATTGGTTATAAAATTCTCTCTCTCTCTCTCTCTCTCTCTCTCTCTCTCTCTCTCTCTCTCTCTCTCTCTGACTCTAGCAACGTCATTGTACACGAATAATTTGGCAATGAATGGCAATAAATCATATAGATTTTCTATTCTAATAAAATGAAGAAAGAAAAGAGATTTTAATAGACGGCAAATAATAAAATACCATTTTTAGATCTGGATGACTTGGATGCTTACCAAACGTTTAGCAGTTACAATAATAAAATTATAGATTCAAATAAATGGAGTATCGTCATGTCCCATAGAAAAACGTGATCCATGTTGTGGATCATCACTAACGTGGAATTAACTGCAGAAATCCTCGCGCATCTTTCAATCTTTTCTAATCTTCGCTCAATCAAAAATTGCTTAACGCCTGGTGAGAATTAATCTTTCCAGTTTTTTCCACTTACCTTTCACTTAACACTTCAGCTTTTTACCATTTAAGAAAGCGTAGAATTTTTCATAAGTTTAATTGAACGGTACGTACGAATGTAAGAAAGAAAAGCGTTGGGAGATGGAGCTAAAGCAGTTGGTACTTTTGAATCCCATTTGGAGAATTCCGGGAGTGAATTGTTCCCTCGATAAGGGACCCTTAACGATACCGAATTTTCCTGCTTTTAACTAGCTTAACTTGCGGACCATTCTGAGATTTGAATGCATATAAATGCGTTTAATCCTAGCACCGATGAAATTAATATCTTATCTACATGTACAGCTACGAATTTTCAAGCTACTCTCATCTATCTCTTAGGCGCTCCAATTCTTGTAGCAAATTCATGAAAATGCTGACTGTAGTTTTTCAAGAGGTCCGAAATGCGACTTTGCAATATAATTTTCGCTGCTGTAGTTTAAAGACCATGCAATTATAAGATATTTTTCTTTGTATTGCTTTATTATCCAAGGATCTTTGCGATAACGATCTGAAAAAGTGTTGTTTTTAAAGCCAATCACTAAATATTTTTTAAGATAAACAAACTCGCGCTACTGAAAGAACTTAGAGATAAAAATTAAACTAACTAATTAATTTGAAATATGGCTTGTTTTGGGCTAAATTTAACAGCTAATAAAAACTGATGGAATAGAAAATCCTAAAGATTTTCTGAATGTGTTGGGTGTTGAAATTTCGGGTTCTGGTAGTTTCTTTATTTTATTTATTAATTCTTAATAACAAGAATCACAATTATTCTGATAAAGGTATAAGCATATATATATATATATATATATATACATAAGAAAAAAGGGAATTTCTAGCCTTTTCAACCGTGTACTTAATTTAACGTCATCTCGGCTCCTACAAAACTGAAGAATATTGCATTTTTAGTAAATGATTTAAGTTTTCTTCGCTTAATACTTTTTAATGAAATCCTTAATAGAACACTAGACATAAAAGGGAATATGAAGCTCGGATACGCTAAGTGTTACATGAAATAATTAAAGGAAGAGACAATTTTGCTTAGAAGAGTTAGGAATTTCGTCATCCGTCGAACGTAGTACGTCGTAAATTTGTATTTGATCAAGAATATCTTGTGCTTGCATATTTCTTTTATGATATTTACAATTCCTCGAGAGAGATATGTAGCAAAACTCTTGAATCAGTCTCTATTGCCAAGAGCTTGTAGAATTCAAATTTGAAGTCACGTCGTTACGCATCGTAGCGTTTTTGCTCTACTTCCGCTTCGCAACATTTCAATTTAAAATTAGCAATGTATTTATTACTTTTATAAAAGTCTTTATATTCTCTTGTATCTCCTGCATTTTGCCGTAATGTAAATTCCTCCGAATTTACTGTTGTCAATGAACATATAAAGAGTACATTGAATTTGTTTAAACTTTCCGAGATAAAATAAATTAGACTTATCGATGGTTAAGCAGATATTTTCGTATGAAAATATTTCGTATAAAAATTTCAACTGAAAATAAAATTTTAATTTCAATTTTACATTGCGTCCATAATACAGCGTCCCCCCCCCCAAGAATTACTATGCACATTATTTAAATTATCATTCAATTATCAATGGGTTTGTACGACATTAAATTCATCAATTAACACATATATTCTGTGGTTTGGAAATTAATTGTCGTTCCGCAATAGTAATGTTAATTAGGTTTTACTTAATTACTTCATTATTTCCAAAAAAAAAAAAAAAAAAAAAAAAAAAAAAAAAAAATCTATTCTGTCCTTTCATTAAAAGCAGGAACGTAAATATTGACTTACTTTACAAGCAAATGGGGGAAAAAGACACGAACGTTAAATTTTTTAATTAGAAAGACAAACGGAAATCAATTTTTTAGTTTGAAAATAAACGCTTTTGCAGAACAAAAGCACCTTTATATAGAGATTTGTATGAGTGTTAGGTATGCGACAAAAAATTCGAAATGTCATTCGGATGTGAGGTACAACTGACGAATCTTGTTTTCCCTATAAAAGATTTTCATAGCATATTCGTGTATTTATAGATCAATGTAACAAATAGATATAAATTTTATCTTGAAATTATAAAAATGGCTCGCGAAATAAAAGATGTAAAATTTTCGTTTCCCATTTCTTCGCGATGGTTAACTTTTCATAAAGTAAACTTCTTTTGTAATGTACACTAGGTAAGCATAAAAAGGAGGTATAAATTAAATTGTCTGTGAAAAGACTTGTGTAAGTGTGTAAAAAGGTTTTGAGATTCTAGTTCAAGAGGGAAGAATTTGGACTTTCTTGAATAAAATTGTAGATGGAATATGATCTGCGATGTAAAAACTTGAAAAACCTTTTAAGCGAGGGCGTAAGTGTCAAAGTGTACATGACACTGGAGATTGTAGGACTAAAATATTTTCTTAGGATAAAATTACTATTTGTTAAAAGCAACAAGGCCTATTAGAAAAGTCGCAATAATCCTGAGATTTGTAAGCCAATAATATGACTGATTCATTTAATCTAATGAAAACTTTGATTTATAAAAATGAGCGGACAAATACTAATTGGGTTACTTAATCATTCACATAGTAGTGTTGTGACCCTTACGCTTACATATTTTAACTGATAAAAGCAAATAAGTTGACAGAAATTAACAATGAAATAATGATTGTAAAATAGCAATTTCATAATAGGGTGAATAAATGAAAATTTATAAAATTAAAATTGACATTTTAAAACGTACGAGAGAAAAGTGAATTTTTTTATCTATCACATAAAATTTAAAAATTACATATAATATACTAAAATCATAAATCATGTATAACATTAAATGAATAATGCACATCGTGAATGTATGGTAAAAACCTTTTGTCGCCTTAGTAATACATTAATTTTTGGAAATATTTATGAAATCATAAATTATATTTGAACAAAAAAAACGTACGCGAAAACGCAAATTAGTTTGAAATTATATATTTCAATTTTAAAAAATATGAAATGTATTTTTATATGGTATTAAATTTTTTCACTAGAAATGTTTCTCTCTCTCTCTCTCTCTCTCTCTCTCTATATATATATATATATATATATATATATATATATATATATATATATAAGTGATGTACGTGAAAATAATATTTTTGCCGGGGATTTGAAATTTATATTTAAATCAAATCAACGTAAGTCTAATATAAAGAATCGATATGCATTTAATATTTAAATGTTCTTTAAATTCGCACTCACATAATGGCCTCTATAATCTTTTATAAGAACTAATTTAATTAGAATTTTCTCGCGGATTTTAATCCAAAGATTCCTTTATACGTATAACGAGCATTTCAATCTTTCGGTATATTTAATACTTCGAAATATGACTGTTGCATTACTGTAACGAATACCGTAACGAAATTGTATTTTTGCCGAGAATACAACAGTCGAAGATTAATAGGGAATAGATAGTCAATGCTTCTTCAATGATGCTCATTATCACAATACAATCGTATACTGGATTATAAAATTCTAAATTCGAAATTCAAAATTCGAAATTCGAAATTCGAAATTCTCAATGACATGTTGCTTCCTATCAATGACAATGTAGAACGAGCATTAGAAATAAGCACTTATGTTCTGAATTAGCAAATACTTCAATTAACTTTTATAATAACCGTGGCAAATGATAGGATAAAAATGTTATTTTAACCCTTTGTTTATGTTCTTCCTGTCAACTCATTATTACACTCGTTTAGTTCAGAAGTTTCGATTTTATAAAATTATGGGTAGCATTCAAAAAATTGAGAATTTCACTAATCAAAATTTAAATGGTTCTTATCCGTGGATGAAAATTGTAAAAAATTATATATATAATATAATATATATATATATATATATATATATATAAAAGAATGAAAGAAAGAAAAACAGAGCTTAAAAGAACAATCGGAATAGTAATGATAGTAATATACATTTTTATTTGCAAACTCGTCAATTAACGGGCGCACTATTATACTATGTAAAGACTCTCTCTTACTTGATCGAGTCAATAATTTTACGTTCACCGCCGCCTCGGTGAACCCACTGTTATTAAAAGTATAAATCTCATCATTCACCAATTAGGATAAAACTATAGAATCCGTAAGCATAACGCGTAATCGTCACGTGAAGTCCTTGGCATCCCCGTTAGCATAAACTTCATAAGATCCGCGAAGAGCTTGCAAATATAGTCGCGTGTTTTTCCCATCCACAAGCAATTAAAGCATTAAAGCAACACTCAGAGTGCGCAGCTCGGTGCCAATTAAGGAACAAAGGACTAGGTAAATAATAACGGGGACTCCTTGGCCGCGCATTGCCCACCCCGGGTCTCTGCCAAGGTCGTCGCTGCTCCTGGCGAATGCCGGGCTCAGGATAACCGGTGGGCCGCGTGTCAGCGATGGGGCGATGGAGTACCAGTGCGTCCTCGTCTACACGGTGATCTCGCCTTCGACGAGCTTGGCACCGACTATTCGTATCCAGCTCGAGAGTACGCTCACGCCGCAGCCTCCAGCTGGATGTGTCGCTTGGATCAAGTCCTGGATTAAGAGGTAGAGAACGGAGGAGGCGACCTCGATTATGGCTCGATTGTGATGGGGTTTAGTTAGTGCACATCCTGTGCAAGGATATTATTAGTGAGTCGCTCGCTGTTCACGTGGGTGAAGGCGCGGGGGAAGAATGAGAATTTATGCGAGATTCGAGGTTATGCTAAGGTTCGCCTCGGACCTCGAATGGGGAGGGAGTAGCAAAGTACCTCTGTATGGTCCGTGCCGTGACTTCATGAGAAACGTAATTTAGTTCTCATTCAAGTTTGGTATAGTGGCTTTTGGTGGCGAACGTGACTACTTTTTTTACGCTACGTAGGCTTTAAAGTAATATATTATTGTTAATGCTCATCGGCTACATGGCCGAGATCTCTAAATCAAAGATACTCGCACGGGTTAATTTTATGTTTATGTGCATTACGAAGGTCAGTGATAATTTTGTCTGAAATTTTGAAAATTTTGTGTATCAAGTGATTTTCGTTGGCGGCAGAATCCAGATTTCGCTTAACCTACCTTTTCCATTAATATCCTACTACATCGAGTGTGTACTTATTCAGAAGAATGTCGGATCCTGTCTTTTCATTGTCCTCTCATTGTCTTCTCCCTTTCTTAGAATACGATCGAATGGAACTGAATTTTATTTTCTACTTTTTTCTTATCGGGATTAAAAAAAAAAGGAAAAAAAAACGTATTTGGTGTCGCCTTACAACATCTCGGTATTCTTATTTTTATATTCCTTACAATGTGTTTTATTTTCGAACTTTTTATCTGAGCAGAATTAAATTTCTTCACATTATTAGATTACATTTTTATAAATTTCAGTGTTGTATTTGTGCTTAGTTATGAAAAAGGAAGTAAATTTATTTTTGATGTGTCTTTCCAAAAGACGTAATGCAATTTGTTTACCTTCCTTCGCATTCTTTAGTTTTAATCATTGAATTTTAACTTTGCACTTTCGAATACAAACTGTATCTTTCATCACATTTGTGTACTTAACTTAACATTTTCGGGATTAAAACTTTAGGGATTTTGTGTAGATTAGATAAAATTAAAAATTTTCTATTTAAAGAAATTAATGATGAATTTCGATATTGTATATAAAAACTAATCGATCGTTCATAAACTTCATTTGTATGAAAATTGAAACTATCGTTATTTTATGTATTAACATTATATAGGTAAATACGATCAAGGTAAATGTATAAAAATTTAATTAATACGTTGATGAATAATTACAAATGTCGATTCATTGTTTTTCAATTCACGTTAATTATGATTTTATCATATAATATTAAAATAAGAAAAAATTAAATGTTGGAAACTTGTTGTCTGATGTATTTCAAATGCATTCATTCATTTTCAGTTTATCATCTAACATTACAAACGATTACTTTTCAGATGAATTATTGTCATCTCCCTATCATCTTTTCTCAGTTCCCCCATTCAATATCTCGCGCGCACACTATCAATTTTGTGCATCTGAAATTATTGAAGGCATTTTTCTATTTACTATTTTATATATTGGTAAGGAAACATACAATATCATAATATTTATCAATATAGTAATAAATGTATTTATAAATTGCGAATCGAATGATAAGGGATATTCATTGATTTTAGAGGTATTAATATCTTTTCTATAATTCTTAATTTCAACACTTGTATGAAATACAACCAGTTGGTTGCATGATCGCGAGAAAAATATAAACTATAATCGAATAACTAACATTATACAATGAAATATTGTAATAAATGTACCAGTGTTGATATAACATAACCCTGAACATTATTTATTACTTAATTTTTTCTAATATAAAATATAAAATATTATATGTTGAAATTATAATATACAAATATTATAAGTTATGTGTATATGTATGTATATACACATAAATATATAAAGAATTAATTATTTGTGTAATATATATTTGGAAAATTGTTCCAACAAAAAAGTTGATTCAGTTGCCTGATAAATAATTTAAATGCAAACTAGGTACAAATTCTTTTCATTGAATAAAACTAATCAAAGGCCATATTCCTGCAAATGGCTCGCAAAATAATAACTTTACGCAATTTTATTGGTTAATAAGAAATTTGAACATATAAGGACGATGTGATACAATCAAGTATATCTTTTACATGCCCCACATTTTACATTTCACTTAACGGAAAATTTTATTGACATGTACATAATTATACACAATAATATATTTTTCATACATACTTTATATAACTTCATACAACTTTATATAAATATTTCCTGATCCTTGAAAATTATTTCATGCAGAAACATTCAAAATGAATATTTAATGACACGTCCTTTTTATATTATTATTACAGGGCTGTCGCCGCTTATCTTCGTGCTCTGAATCTGAGCCCTAACAATGCAGTCGTCCATGGAAACTTGGCCTGTGTTTACTATGAGCAGGGGTAAGTATTATTCGCTCATCCCACCACACAAACCCACCCACCATTGCCTTCATATTATACATGTAAAAGCGCTGAGTATCGAAGGCAAGCCTACGGATTTCAACATTTTGTCCATTCTCTTCAATTCATGTGTGCAGTTCACCGTTTTCACTATTGAAAACAAAGTGAATTGAATATAAACTCTACTTTTCATTATCCTTGAATGTTATATAAATAACATTCAGACCTAACTGTTTTGTCCTAATGCAATTTCATTAAATTTTAACTTCAATTCCCTTGTGTCACCAAGTGATTTCTTAGTCTCCGTTACTTATGACATTTACGATTATGAACTACTTCTATTAAAATGCTTTATTTATTATTCATTATGACACTTATCAAAGAAAAAAAGTAATTTAAACGTATACGAGTGAAGTATAGATTTACAATAATTCAAATAATTTTCAATGTATTCAATGCATAATCTTTCTTATTAATCTTTTTTATTAAGGGTTAATAAACAAACAAATTTTATACGCGTTATAAAGATACGTATATTTATTATTTTTATATTTAATGAAGTCTATTAAGAATTATTGAAGAGAATTATCGTGAGAATTGTAGAAAAAAGGGCGGCTTTTATTTGATATGAATTGTTTCTCGATAGATATGTATAATGTATATAATAATAGATTTGCGATCAGACATGTTGACGAACAGCATCGTTTGCTCGACGTGACGAGATAAAAATATTTCGTTCTAGAGAAGCTTTAGTTTTACTAATTCCGACGCGAGGAAGATTACATTAATGCATAAAATAAAAGTCAAACGCATACGTAATAAGGAAAGTTTAGAGAGTCTCGTTGCTCATCTCGAATTTAATATATGCAGTACATTTAATTTACATATAATTAAAATACATGGCTAACAATTTTTACTACTTTCAGTTACAAAATTAATCTACAAATTTAATTTTAATTTTATCGCGTATTGTATGCTATGTTTTTGTCGATAAATAATGATGAAAGTCCAGTTACACTTTTAAGATTCAAATAGCATATTTTAATAATGTTAAAAGCTCAAAGAATTTGCATGCGTTTTTCTGTGCGAGGATTTCATAAAGTACGAGGAATACATTAATATAGTTGCGTATCAGAAACAATCTATAAATTATCTACATTTTAACTTAATATTTTTTTATATAATCTCTTATTTAACTTGAAAAGTTTAGTTGTGACGATAAAAGTTTCGAGCGATTACGTAAAACGTTATAAAAACAGGCCTGTAACATTTTGAAATATACTAGGGATAGTTAATTTTCGGTAGTTTATGAACAAATATTCATTGTTTCCCCATTACTTTGTAAAATATAGTCAAAACTTTATAGAATAATAACAGCAAAAAAGAATCGAGCATTTCATTCGGTTTTCGCGTTGTTATAACAATAGAAACGGGCAATTAGTTAATTTTACTACATATTATCTGATATAAAAAAGTAAAAAAATATTGGCGCAAGCCTAGCCCATTTTATCAAACATATCTTCGACATTATTTCAAGTATAAATTTTTATAATTCAAACCAGTATTTCGAATCCCATCACAGACTCCATTCATCCATTTTATTGGCGAAAGTAAAATTTTCCCTTTAGCTCCGTAATAATAAAAAATTAAAAATTAAAGATTAAAAATTAAAAATAAATAGAAATAGAAATTCGCATGAGTTATCACAAATATCTTCTTCGGCTTTTCCACTGCTGACACTGCAAATTATCGGGCTTCGAATGTGACCTCCGGCGCAATAATAATGACGAATCATCCGAACATTTAGCTTCGTTCCGGACAATGCAATAACTACGTAGAATAATCCCTCGATTTCGCATTTGCAGGCTCATCGATCTTGCGATCGACACATACCGGCGCGCCATCGAGCTTCAACCAAACTTCCCGGATGCCTACTGCAACCTGGCGAACGCCCTCAAGGAAAAGGGCCAAGTGGTCGAGGCCGAGGAGTGCTACAATACGGCCCTGCGCCTATGTCCCACCCACGCCGACTCCCTTAATAATCTGGTAAGACTCTACTGATCAGGCGTTTCGTATTGTGCCTTCGAGTCATGAAAACTTGAAATCGAAATTGAAATCGCTAAGCGAGCATTAATTAAAAATTTCTTTATTTCGTCCTTAAACATCCTATTTTGGTGCGGAGGCTTTTGGAACCTGCGCGGCTTTGATTGCGTAAAACGTGCTTTATTATGCGTATAACGTGTTTCGTGGTCGTTGCAAGCTCGTACTCTGCGCTTACGATTCAATCGTGGAACAACAAAAATCATTTGGAATTGCGCATCTGTAACCGAAGTGTGCGTACTTCGGTTGAAAGTTTCGGGCAAATGCAACGAAGTAAAACTATCGAGTCTTGAATGTGGAAAGTAATGGCAACACTTTTTGCAAATAGTGAATTATTCAAATATTATCATATAATGTAATGTAACGTATGCACAATGGGAAACAAGATATTCGTAAATATAATTCGTAAGAATTTATCGTCAGTTTGCAAAATTAAATTACAATAGCACGTACACTATATATACTTTGCTTTTTCGCTTATTGATTTTATGTTTGGACGCATTGGCTTTTCCATACATTTACTTTTTAAAATCATTATGCATCATTATAATGATATTGCTCCAACTATCCAAATATCAACGTACGTTGATATCTCTTGCCAGTTTCGAGTGAATCGTCCATACGGAAAAACGGGCCGTTATAGATGCTAATTTTAGAGAGTAATTTTATAATAATTTCCAAGAACCGTTTCACCGTATGTTTAAAAGCTTGAAACAACCATTCTTGTTCCATTGGCGGACTCTTTGTTTGCCTTTATTTGCCTTAACGTTCCAGTCAATATTCAATATTCCCTTAGTCCTCTGCCGTGCTAACCCTGCCGATTGACAATAATCACGGCGTTACGAATTGCAGGCCAACATAAAGCGCGAGCAGGGCTACATCGAGGAGGCAACGCGGCTCTACCTTAAAGCTTTAGAGGTCTTCCCCGAGTTCGCGGCCGCCCACAGCAACTTGGCTTCGGTCCTCCAACAACAAGGCAAACTCAACGAGGCCCTCATGCATTACAAGGAGGCGATACGCATCCAGCCGACCTTCGCCGACGCCTACTCGAACATGGGCAATACCTTGAAGGAGATGCAGGACGTACAGGGCGCCCTTCAGTGCTACACCCGGGCTATACAGATCAATCCTGCCTTCGCGGATGCCCACTCGAATCTTGCCTCCATTCACAAGGACTCGGGTAACATACCCGAGGCCATACAGAGCTACCGCACCGCTCTCAAGCTCAAGCCGGACTTCCCCGATGCCTACTGCAACTTGGCTCACTGTCTGCAGATCGTCTGCGACTGGACGGATTACGAGGCGCGGATGAAGAAGCTCGTCTCGATCGTCGCCGAGCAGCTGGATAAGAATCGCCTACCCAGCGTGCACCCTCACCATTCCATGCTTTACCCGCTGTCGCACGAGTTCAGGAAGGCCATCGCTGCGAGACACGCCAACCTCTGTATCGAAAAGGTTATTAACATTTTTCATAAGCCTGTTATCGGCAGTTGTAATAAGTCGACCCCGGAGAGCTCGTTGATCTCGCTATTTAATAAAGAATGGCCAGCTGACGGTGATTACTTTTAATGACGTAAGCTTGCCGACTTGAGAACTTGCAATTATACGAAATTCATTGGGTTATTACAAGTGTACAATAAGGGTGGCATGTAATTTTTCAGTTTTATCGAGGAAAGAAATTTCTAGGCGGAGTTTCCGGTAATTTCCGAAATATGTTTCATATCTCCTGATCTCTTTCTTGCGCTTCCAACCCACCCTCCAAATGGGCAGTTGCTGATTAATGGACTCGGTCAATATGTCGAGCCACCTGGAATAAAAACATTAAAATAATAAGAACGCTAATTACATAAACGAATCGTGTATAGATAGATAGATAGAGAGAGAGAGAGAGAGAGAGAGAGAGAGTTGAAGCAGACATTAATTTTTGTGCTCGACTTGTTCAATGTAAAGTACGTAGTTGTATAAATTTTGCCTTCGTTCCAAGTACATTCAGTTTACTTATACATTCCTTAAGGCATTCTTATATTTTTATATTAAGCCTTGTTTATTAAACCGATAAAACATATTTCTTATAATTTATTGAAATAAAAATAACATACACGAGCTTTTATTTTTCATTTTCCTTTCCTTGTTTTTTCTCGTTGAAATACAATGAAATGTATAATGGTATATAAAATAAAAGCCATTTTTTTTTTTGCATGAATGACGCTTGAGTTAATGATATTATATAGATATAAGTAAAATTGATAATATTATTTTCTGATTATAAAGTTTGAAGGAAAAAGTTTCACCCTTATGAGAAGCAAGAACATTATTATCTTACTACAAGTATTGTAATTATACAAACTTGAGCAATTACAATTTAAGTATGTAATTATACTGACCTAGCTTGGTTATTAAATTATTTGAAATAATATAATATTGTTTCGCTTTTAAAGAGAAAAGCAAATAATAAATATGAATAACTTTTATAAGTAATATGCAAATTAACTGTAAATAATTCACTGCCTCGCAGAGAAAATCGTTTGCAATGACCGTAACGATAAATAATAAAATTACAAACTAAGTTCTTTTGTAAATAATATTAACCTTGTGCAATTGATCGAGCAATTGAAAGGTCGTTAATTATAATTTAATGCGCTAAGGTAATTCAGAATTCATTGACTACTCTAAAACCTTTCATCCACACAATTATGCACATTTTTCAATTCCACAATCCATGAAAGTGGATAATTCGTTCTCAATTGTACAGCTTAAACACTAAATAAAATAATCGTAGCTTATTATTTTAAATTATAATTTCTATTATTTTAATTCGTTCGTATCGGTTGATAAATACGACTTTTAAAAATATAATTCAAGCAGCCGTGTAACGTTTGTTTTTAAATAAAATCAATATATAATAATATTTTTGTATTGATATTATTCTGATAATATAAAACTATCGTATAACACACTTAGCATTAAATAGGAATTTAATAAAGCCACAAACTTATCTTGCTAACATATTTCAGTTATTTGAATAATATTTTTTCTCTCTAACCAAGCCATTTTTCTACATTCTTCAACTAACTTTTATTGTGCTTAAAAATATCTATTTCATGTGAAGAATATTTTATATAAAAATAGTAAAATCACAGTATGAAGATATCAAAAATATTTTCTATTATTCATTTAATACTGACTGTAAAAACTGCAAATTCAAAAGAAACGACAACAAAGCCCGAAGTTTATAAAGTTACTATCTTCATAACTGACGTACCTTTAAATTGCTAAAGATAAGAAGTATAATATATTTGTTCCGATTGGCTTTACTTTTTGATCATACTAAAACTCGTTTTTCTCGCTTCGTGTATTTTCACTTTACAATATATAATGTTAAAAATATAATTTTAATACCGACACGTTTCACAACGCAAGTGTATTATGGACTTGTAGATATTTCCCCACACACCGTATATCATAATCTATAATAATAATAATAATATATTACGACGTTAACTCGCCACATTACAATTTATTCATGCCTAACAACTTTTTATTATTTTCCTTGATTTCCACAGTGACGAAATTGTAAATACTTGACGCCCTATCGGAAACTCAATCGGATGTTTACATCAAATTCAATCATAAAATTTCATCACTAAATTTATTCACCGAACGCAAATGCATCTCATTAAACAAACTCGAATCTTGAAAATTACTCCGCCTTAACCCAACTTTCCATAATTCCAGATTCACGTGCTGCACAAGCTGCCGTACAAGTATCCACGGGAGTCGGGGATACGCCTGAAGATCGGCTACGTGAGCTCGGACTTTGGTAACCATCCAACCTCTCACCTGATGCAATCGATCCCCGGCCTCCACGAGCGCCAGAGCGTCGAGATATTTTGCTATGCCCTGAGCTCGGACGACGGGACCGCGTTTCGCGGCAAGATCGCCCGCGAGGCCGAGCACTTTGTCGATCTATCGCAGGTGCCATGCAACGGCAAGGCTGCCGACCGCATAAACGCCGACGGCATTCACATCCTCGTCAATATGAATGGCTACACCAAGGGCGCGAGGAACGAGATATTCGCCCTGAGACCAGCCCCCATACAGGTCATGTGGCTCGGTTATCCCGGCACGTCCGGAGCGAGCTTCATGGACTATCTAATTACCGACGAAGTAACGTCGCCCCTTGAACTCGCCAACCAGTACAGCGAGAAGCTCGCCTACATGCCTCACACCTATTTCATCGGTGACCATAGGTAAGGAGAGGATGCAAAGGAGAAAGGCTTGCGGGATTATTCGCACGTAATTAAGAAATTTACTGGGCTTTTTCGCGAAGTATAAGGTTAACTGTAGTGAGCCATTTATTTCAAGATCGCGTTGATAATGCTCCGGGGGAGTCGAATCTATCGTATCGTTCGGTTACAAAGCAAATATTTTATTATTGCCATTTTTGTTTGTAAAGCTCTTTTCAAGCTTTATGAACGAGCGATTAAAGATAATATTTATTGCAAACAATGAAGATTTTTGGACGAATACGGCGGGCGGTATATTTTATGTTAAACGCAGTATCAGGTTGGTTTATTCGTAAGTTTTTACAATTGTTAAATGAAACTTATTTCGAAATATCCGTAGTGCTCTATTAAAAATTTATTGCAATCGAGTATTCTGAACAATATACTTTTATAGCCACCAATATAATTATATATCAGGGCTGACAACAACAAAAAACAGTTATGTCATGGAAGAAAAAAAATAGCCTTTCCATGATAAATGTGTTCATATTTATATTTATCATTTGTGAAAATATGAAATGAAAAGTTTGAAATAAAGGGATAAAATTATTTTATTATTTTATAAAAAAAAAAAAAAAAATGAAATGGCCAAATGAACTTTTTCGAGATAATTTCAAACGAAATTTATTGGAACGTACCCGAGAGTATTTAAAATCTTGTATCGGACTGCTGATTCTTTAAGTATGAAAATTTTTTCATCCTTTGCAGTCTTACGAACGAATTGTATATCTCATTTTGTCAACGAGTCAAATTGCAAATTATATAAAAAATAAAAATAAGGTTTTACTGTTATTTTAATATCTCGCAAGTGTGCGAGTTACCTCAAAGTACGATATTTGTAACTTACACAGAAACAGTGTCAATAAGTCTTTTTCCACCGAAATTTCAGACTCTATAGTCTCGAATAATGTATGCATGTGTGTGTACGTGTGCGTACGTGTGCGTGTGCACTTACATTTCGCTCGTATTTCAGGCAAATGTTTCCACATCTAAAGGAGCGGCTAATCCTCACGGACAAGCTCAACAAAGGCAATAAACTCGCCGACAATGTAGCCGTTATTAACGCCACTGATCTCTCACCCATGATCGAGAGCACACTAATAAAGGAAATCAAAGAGGTGATCGTACCGGAGGGCCACTCGAAGAACAAGGCTGTTGAAATATCGATGAAGGTCGCTGAGTTGCCGACTACGACACCAATCGAGACGATGATCGCCTCGGGACAGTGCCAAATGTCGGTGAACGGTGTCGTTGTGCAAAATGGCATGGCCACGACGCAGGTTAACAACAAAACCGCCACCGGCGAGGAAGTACCCCAAAACATTGTAATCACAACGAGACAACAGTACGGCTTACCCGAGGACGCCGTCGTCTACTGTAACTTCAATCAGCTATATAAGATAGATCCACTCACGCTGCATATGTGGGCATACGTAAGTAGGAGAGAGAGAGAGAGAGAGAGAGAGAGGGAGGATGCGTTCGAATGTTCAATTACTTTGCCAAACTCATAGCTAAAATTTCATTATTATACAAATAGCTATTATCTTGTCTGTTAAACAGTAGAATTTTACTTGTTTTTCGATTGTTCGTCCATATTGGCATTTATTATCATGATATTTCGCTTCGGCCGAACGAAATTGTTCGACTTGTCATTTAAAGTGATTCATTGACATGAATTTTATTTATACGTGGCTAGGAACATTATTTCAGACGTTTAGGTTCACAAAACCATGTCCTTGATTATCAAACATTATTCTTTACTGGAAAATAAACCTTAAATTTTCAAATCTAAAAAATAGATTGCTTCAAATTTATTATTTATTATTATAAAATATAGTAAACATATATAGTAACTTTTACAATAACGACATGAAATAAGAAATTATTACAAACTTATTACTTAACAATGCGTTACTTTTCGAAATATATTGTATTTTTCTTGGGATGGATACACGTAAAGTTAATCAACACCATCGACTACACGACAGAATTTCTCTTTATTAGCAGTCGATTTTCTATAATTTAATTAAACATTAAATTTTTAAGCATTTGCTTTGAACGTTTTGTTTTTACTCAACGGTACATAGCAGAAGAGAAAGGTAAATTAATTAATTTAATTATCTTTTAAATATAATGAACAATGGTTTAATGATATAACTTTGCGTGTATACAGCATTTTGAATATTTAGAATTGGAAGTGGAATGTAATTGATTATATATATATATATATATATATATATATATATATACACATGGAACTTGGCTATAGCCGGTATGACAGAAATGTACGTTAACATGCAGTACTATTTTTTAACTGGAGTCGATAACTAACCAACTGTTCATTGTGTCCGTTCTCTATCATTGTTCAGTCGATATTTTCGCTCTTTAATTCAGCTACGAAATATCGGAAATTGAAAAGTATTCAACTTTATGGAAATTAATTGCGCATTGTTTACGCTTTAATTTGCCGACTCCCAAGCTATTCCGCTTTAATCGATCGGTCCACCAAATTATTACCCACAATTACCTATTCATCAAATTATCCAGACCTCCCCCGCGTAACCGTCGATGCCTAATCACGCCTTAACTTAAAAAATACCTCGGTTAGCAGTCAGTTTGCAGTCGAATAACATTCTGCCCTCTCTTCGACAGATCCTGAAACACGTGCCTAACAGCGTCCTCTGGTTGCTACGCTTCCCCGCCGTGGGCGAGCCCAACCTCCAGGCAACGGCTCAGCAGCTCGGACTCTCCTCCGGCCGCATCCTCTTCAGTAACGTCGCCGCCAAGGAGGAGCACGTGCGTCGCGGTCAACTGGCCGACGTCTGCCTGGATACGCCCCTCTGTAATGGCCACACCACCAGTATGGACGTCCTCTGGACGGGAACGCCCGTGGTTACGCTGCCCGGCGAGACTCTCGCATCGCGGGTTGCCGCTAGCCAGCTCAACACCCTCGGGTGCCCGGAGCTTGTCGCACGCACCAGGCAGGAGTACCAGGAGATCGCCGTCAGGCTCGGGACCGACCGCGAGTTGTAAGTCATCTTAACGATTATCGTCCTCCATCTATCGACTAATTTGCCACTTTCACGTTGGGCTTCGCTGAAGAAAGAGGCGGCACGATTAATTCGGCTAATAAATGCCTAATTCGTCTAGCCGGATTTTAACAATATTCGATAATCCTTAACGGTTACTCATATTTTAATAAAAGAGCAAGGAAATAAATGCTCAAATCTAAAAATGTAATAATTGAAAAAAAAAACAAAAAATTAATAAATAAAATTGAAAATCAAGGGGCTTATTTCGTTACGTTGATATTACATCAGAAGTCATTGCCGTGATGGATTAATGGTTGTGAGGGGGGCGGCGGGAATCGAGTATTGTTTATGATTATCGAACGTCCGATGATTTGACATTGTCGGCATTAACAATGTGCGAGAGTAAGATTGTTTGCGCCAAATGCAAATTATAATTAGATGAATCGAGGCAAGAATTAATAAAGAAATGTTTTGCTTTGCACAGCTTGAAAGCCATCCGGGCCAAGGTGTGGAAGGCACGCTCGGACAGTCCGCTCTTCAACTGCAAAATGTACGCTGCCGGCATGGAGATGCTTTACAAGAAAATGTGGGAGCGCTACGCTAGAGGCGAGAAGCCCGATCACTTGGCCGCCATCGACAAGTCGGATAATAAAAACGACACGACGATCTCTTAAGTCCTCGTTTGAAAAATGGGCGAAGGAGAGAGCGAGAGAGAGAGAGAGAGAGAGAGTGTGTGTGTGTGTGGGAGGTGGAGAAGACCAGGCATAAAAAGGAAAGGATTAAGCGAGAAAAAAGCAGCCGAAGCATTAAAGTAACGCATGTTGGCACTGGTGGCCATTCGATCTCCAGAGCTTGAACGATTTTATGCACTAATTAGCCGCAAGAAGAAGACAACTTGATAAGCTAATGAAGAGGAGAGGTTTTCATCACCGTGAACCTTAGCTTTTAAACGCGACGGATTTACGGCGGATTTGGCAGCAGCCAACAAGGAAGGAAAGGAAGGACCCTGCCACTCGGAAGTCGTTTTGAATTATTGTTCTTGTTGTCCTGTTATTCTAACGAGACTCGTTTGACGGTTTTAAGCCCTCGTTTCGACGATCAACGAGCTTGATGACATCTTTCAGTGAGGAGAACCTTAGAAAAAATGTACAACCATCCAATTGTTTCCAATGTGACTACGCGCATAGAACGCTATTTATTTGATGACATACTGATAAACAAACAAAGATATATAATTATATAGAAAGCTTAGTTAATTCGAGAGTATTGCCTTTTTCTCTTATTTCGTTATCTTTTCTTTCATTCATCCATTCATTCTTCTTCTTCTTCTTCTTCTTCTTCTTTTCCTATCTTTTTGTTATTCTTTTCAATGTTCACGATCGTACGCCGATCCTTCTTAATTTTTTTTTCTTTCACACAAATTTATGACAAAACTGCAAACTATATTTCTCTCGTATCATTATATAAACTTGATCCCTTTAGTCGTGTTTGTATTCGCCATTTTTAATTTTATTCTCCGATCAAGCTAACGAATACAAAACGTGTACGAAAGATCTTTGAGGAGACGATCGAATGTAGCATTACACCCAACAGGACGAAGTAGCATCGAAGATTGAATGAATTAATAATTAATACATGGTATGATGGAGGACGTATTGATGAAGGAGAGGAGTCACTTTTACGATTGTATAAATTGCCGAACGTTTATCAATACACCTGTAAATAATCGAAAAAAAAAAAATTAAAAAAAATATATACCCTAATTACGAACAGGTACTTTAATCTCGTTTATAGTTGATAGTCCTTAAGGTAAGCTCGAAAGATGTGTGGAATGTTACGTATAAATCGTATAGCGAGTATGTAAATTTAGGAAATAAAAATAGTACATATTTAAAGGCTTCGTCTTGCTTTGTTCATTAGCGCATGCGCGCGCAACCTGCTCTTAACGCCAATTCCAAATCCCCCATCCATCCTCCATCGCCCTCGCACATCCGATTCATTTGTCTTTTGTATCCGATTATCGGCTATAATTCATATTATTAATTGAATTATTATTGTTTGTGGTGGTGGTGGTGGGGGGGAGGGGGCGGGGGTGTTGTATCGGAAGGTTATTCGATACGTCTAGCAATCTAAGCTCCTGAAAAGAAAAAATGACAAATGCAAAGTCAAAAGTATTAGTAAATTTTTATTGTCAATGACTACCCAATCCCACTGCTTACTCCACTTGGTTTTCCTAATTATCCTGAGCTACTATTACTAAATGTGTCACGTAAAATGGCGAACAGTATGGATGATGAGCGCACTGCGAAATAATCATCTCCAAGTCCAATACGTTTCCGTGCAAAGCACTCGCAATGAATTTTCTTTAAAAGTCAGTCGACCATTACGAGGTTGTCACTAAATACCCGATGCTCCTACATTATTATCATTGAAAAAATTATCGTGGACAGCTCCGGCGCCGGTGAGGCAAAATCCAATACACCGAGGTGCTTCTAATAGTACTCGACTAATAGTTGATAGTTAATGTTAAGCTCGTGAACGGGCACCCTCTCCCCCAAATCAAGGGGAGCGAGTCGGAGGTCAGAATCCAACCATCGTTACCGACACCCTAATCGCCTTCTCCCCCCCCCCCCAATCTATCCAACTCATTAAACCTCCGAGTAAATAAATGCAGATGACGCCTCTCGCACCACCAACCCTTCCTCCTCCTCAACGGCAAATTTTCAAAATTCGAACGTGCTACCGGTGGCTGACAACGGAGATCCAACTCTGGGAGCTGAGTTCGGGCTAATTTCGGGCGAGCGAGTAACGCTGCCGGGCTCGGGGTGAGGAGGATACTCGTTGAGAGAAATTATTCGTGCTCGTGTTTCGGTACGACGATCCATGAGTACGTGGAAGCTCACGAATAATATCGACGAGGACGAGGTTTCCGGGTGGATTCGGGGCGTGGGACGGCTGGACAGAACACTCTCCATTCGATTTTGAGTTGGGACTGTGGGAACGTTCCTGCAGCGGCTGATGATAATTGCGCGCTGCCCGTGATTTATGGATAAATTACGTTAATATCTCTCTCTCTCTCTCTCTCTCTCTCTCTCTCTCTCACACGCGCGGTTGGTAATCAGGTCGTTGACTGACGAAAGTCTATGTTCGTTCTCGCCATGTCCACGGAGCACCGTGGCCGAGAGCGTCAGCTATCAACGTCCTAGGAAATTAATGGAGGTGAAGAGCGTTTTGAAAGTCTTGGGTTGGCGAGTAGACTTTGCACAAGACATCGGCAAAAAGCAATTGGACTCAGCGTCATTCAAAAAATCGCGCTCATCAGGACATTCGAATGCACGACTAACCGAAGCCAAGAGTGTCGGGAATCTACTGTTAATCGTCTTTCACGTGCGTAAAATATTTATTATGAAGGTATTGAAGGGAAGCGGAAGCAGAAAACAATTCATAATCCTTGTCATTATAAATTTATTATAAAAATTTGTTGAAAATTCATCTTATAAACCCTTGGACTTTTATTACGCCTTGATTGGCAATCGATCGACTTTTTTCCTATGCAATTTTGTGGACTATTATTATTATTATTATTATTATTATTATTATTATTAGATAAATATATTAATTTTATTAGTTTCATTCATTCCTATCTCTACAATGGCCCCTTTGCCGAGCAATAAAATTCCCCAAATTATTTATTGTTTGGTGGTAGTGTTGCTCGGCAGCCCTTGCATACCCCGTCTATACAACAATAACATATTACGAAATATATTTGCATTTTTATTAGAAAATCATTGGAGCGGACGTTGTAATGCTTCGGATACGACACTTTGATGAGAAGGAATCGATCGTATTATCGGTTCAAGTTTAATGGAAGGTCGAGTGTCGTGGACATTTTTTCCACTCGGCATAGTTCGCCGGTTTTGTATTTTGAATTTCGTGTAACGGACATATTTTCGAACGCCCGACGCAAAGTCTCTCGCGGCGAACGTCGATACGTAGGAAAAAAGCTATGACTCGGTTGATAAGGTAGAAATTCCGGCCGGTACTCCAACGCTATTTCTCGGAAACGAGAAATCTATAGTCTATTGGATGGAGTGCGATGGAGCGCGCGTGGACGAAGTAGCGCGGGAAGGTGGTCAAAAAAAAAAAAAAAAATAATAAATGCGAATTGGAGGTAAGTGTAAGAACTAATGCCCGGCACAAAGAGTGACGGACCTCTCGCCTCAATAATTAACTTTCCAAACTTCCGAACGAAGCCAGCACTGCCGCTAATTATAATAATTTCGAAGCATCTTAAGATATGTCCTTAATCTTAATTCTTACCCAATAAAATATATCCGACTTCGATCCAAAACGTGGGCCGACGATTAGCGTAATTCCCCCCGCACCACCCCGTCGCCACTACCACCACCACTAGAATTTGCGTGCCACGAAAGTTTGTTAGGAGAGAAGGAAATAATGATGTCCCGCGGCTGTGGGCGGAGAAGACGCTCCAAGTCTGGAAGGCGAGACGGGCGTCTCTCGTCCCATTTTCCCGGGGCGCCAACGAATCGCCGCCACGGGACGCGACATCCACTGCACGTAAAAATAAAAGAAAAAGTCTAAGGAAACTGTCGCGAATCGTCCAATCGGCGGGGATGAATTTGTTGGCGCCTAGACAGCTACCGGGGCGCTTTATCAAGGGCAAAGCTTATCGGGCCGAGGATTTAACCATTCGGACGACATCCACGTTGTTTGTCTAATATTTTGCGATGTGAAAAACGCTTCTTAATCATCGCTCGCCAATATGAATTTCGAAGGAAGGAGGAAGAATAGGTGAATTCGTGGATGTAAAACTAATGCCGGATCTCGTTGTTCGTCGATGTCGTTTGTCGCTGTCGGTCTTGTTCGGCTTCCTTTTGCGACACCTTATAATGGCAAATATGCGGACGTTACGCTTATTTGATTTGCTTCGTTAAAATTGCCTCGTGCGCTCGACGACATTGCGGTTGTTGCCTCGCAATGTTATTCCAGTCAGGGCTGAAAGCATCTACATGAATAACGACGAGTCTGATAAATTAGCTCTAGCCTCTCCCGCCCTCCCTTCCACCCACTCCGCGACCCGACACGCCTCACACCACGACCAGCCGACGGTACCGAAGACAATAATGCATGTACGACCGAGCCCGACACTCATTTACAATGCATTTACGCGTACACAAATTGCTTATACTATATATACACTACAATTACATTGGATGATTGCTCGTGAAAATGGTCCATTTTTAATTTTTCTATTTCCCTGCCATTTGCTCGATCTCGCGTATTTAGAGCTGATATGACTTTATTATTCGATGATTGTGCAACGGCGATCGTTTGTACGTTCTTTCAACGAACGCGATTTACTCGCACTATTTTATCTAACACGAATTTATCAACACATACAATAGTTTGCATTATTTTTTAATTCTTATTCGACTATAAAGATTTTTCAAAAAGGTGGTCTTTGCCTCTGTCTCTCTCTCTCTCTCTCTCTCTCTGTGCGCGCGCGCGCGCGCGTATGTGTGTATTGTATGCACGCGCGTTAGTGTGTATGCGTGTAAGGGTGCCGTGTCTGTGTCTGTGTGCGCGTGTGCGCGTGTGTGCGTGTGTGTGAAAGTGTGTATGCATATATGTATATTATCGTCTAGTCCTTTTTACGCGCAGGAAATGTGCGAAAAATTCGAAATTTACTGAAATATATCGACTATTTTGTAATAGCAGCATCATTATTACAAATGCACGTTATGCCCATCAAGACCCACAACCGTAATTTAACATTATTGCGCTTATGATTTTAACATTATCGTGATAAAAATCTCAAGCATTTCGTTGATAATAAAATACCAAGAAGTGTAATTAATATCTTTCCCAGTATCAAGAATAATTTAGTTTCGTGGAAATAGCGTGAATGAATAATAACTTAATGTTAAGGTACGATCGAGGATTATATGTAAGTAAGTGTTAAATGACTTTGTAAGATGCCAATGACGAATACATTTGAAAATAATGAGCATATTAATGATGAGTACAGGACGTTCCTTTATGTTATGGATGTTACGCCCTTCTAAAATTGGCATTGAAAAGCTCCCATTAAAATGTAAACTACATCTAATGTGAAAGCAATTCCCAACTAATTTAGCACCGGTCGAAAAAAATGTTTTCATCCCCTTCCATAGCCTTTCGTAGCGCCATTATCCCGACGAATCCGCACTTCTCAACTTCTTCACAAACTCAATGTGTATAGGACGCAACTCCTTGACCGATGTAAATGCATCGACAATACATAGAACATCAACTCACGACGAAAAGAAGGAAAGGAGGAGAAAAAAGAGTATGCGTTTTTCGCTCTCGCGACGATCTTCCTCTCCTTTTCCATGTAAATTGTTACGCTCCCTACAACGAGTGCATACAAATTTTATTTTCTAATATTTTCCAACATTATGATTGCGAGTTACATTTCCATCGTTCTATACGTACTCTGGCAGAATTATCGAGCTTTTTTTTTTTGCTAGAAAGTTCATTGATCATAAAAGTTGATCGGTGACAAGAAGTCCAAGCACTGTCGTCTATTACGCCTCATTGTAATTTCAAGTCCACTTTGACGAAAAGATCGAATTTTGCTTTCGCACGATGTAGCGTAAGGACACGTTAATCGGCCTATTTAATATGCCGGATTTAACACAAACGGAATTAATTACGATAATTAAGCTTTATTTCACTTAGATTTTTAACGCGAATATTCAGCCTTGGAAAGATTTTCTCTCATTCTTTCTTTTGCTTAATTTTTTCGTAATACCAACGATTCACGGATACGTTGCATTATATATCTGCGTAACTATAGCGTGTCGAGGTGAAAACTCATTTTTTTCCTTAATTATGCCTGACACAAGTGAACGCAATTACGATAATAAAACACGATTAGGGGAGGAAACTCATAAAAGTAGGAAAAATTATTCGTATTCTTAGCCAATATATATTGCGAAATACAATCTCTAAAATTGTCATTACGACATCGATGCGCGAACAAAAAAGGTTTCCGGACTAGAAGACACCGTCGACTAGGCCAACTACCAACAACTAAAGCTTTAAAGCCCAAATGCGAAAAATAACACGGCATTCTTAAGCTTCTATTCCAATAAAACAGTAATCATCGCCATTAGTCAAACGATTCATCTTGAACCTTCGTCTTCCCCTTGCATGCGCCACATCGGCATCCGTAATCACCAATTACCAATTACAAGTAAGATTCCGAGCAACCATCCAGGATCTCGTCTCGATGCTGAGGCTCAGGACGCTCGTGGCTTCGCCTCCTCGCGATGACGCAGTCGCGCTCGCGCCCTTAGACCGATCGATTCCTCTCCGGGCGTTTCCCCGTTTTTTCATCTCGCGATCGATCACCGATTGGCTCTCTATCTCGTCCTCTCGCAATACCCGCAAACGATTATCCACGGCGCCGCTCGCGCTCAACACATTCTGACGCGTCCCTCTAAGGACTCAGTCTCTCGTATTTTTTACCTTGGCAAGTCATTGTATCGACGCCCTCCATGTCGCCTCGTACCTCTAAACTCGCATGTGAACTGGAGTGCGCCAGATGCAAAATAACAACCGTTAATTATGAGATAAACTAGCGGTACGTCACGCGGTGCGTAAAGCGCACTAAAGTTCCTACGAGGGTGAGCTTTAATTTTCATCGCTCAGCTTTGCATAAAAAGGATAGCCCAGCTGGGGTAAGCCGTCGGTGGAGTAAGAGGAAAAGCCCGATAAAAGTAAAATTCCTCTCCGCGTGGTTAATCGCCCGTCCGTCATCGCCTCCCCATACCCACCTCTCTCCTCACAAAGACCCAATAGCGAAAGGTCCACTTCGCAGAATGATTATGTAGTTCGTATGGTTTATCGCGGTCGGCCACTGGATTCCCCAAATGCGAAAGCGTATTCAAAACATTTTTAAAACGTATTCAGCCTCTCAACGCCCTCGCGTTAATTTCAATTCCCAGCCGTATGTCGCAACCATTAGATTCTCCATCCTGTCGTAATAACGAGAGCATTTTAAAAGTACTCGGCTACGTGCCTTTTCGCGACTACGTTGAAGGATGTTTAAGCGGAGCGTGAATTTCGCTTAATTCGTTATAAATGTGTCGCTGCTTCACAAAGCAGCGTCGTCAAACAGCAGCTCCGGATTTACGTGGTGCTGATCGAGCTTCGAGTCACCCGGAAGCTGTGGAGCTCACAGCTCCATGTTGTTGGCCTGCTTTTTGCCGCGCCACTGCAATGCAGAAATTGGGCGCAGTCCCTACCCTCCTTCATTCTCCAGCTTATTTTTATGTCGCTGATTACGACGACAAGTTGTTACGCGGACAAGGCTCGCCGAGGACCCGTAAGGCTGGATGAACGAAACGATTAGAAGTGTAGAATTGTTGATGAAAGTGGAAAGTCGAAGATCTGCTAAGCCTGAAAAGCGACGATTGGCCGAGGCTACATAAGGCCACGACGTAACGACGAGATTTATGATTAAGGGCGCAAGGGGAGGGGAGCTACTGCCGTTGAACGCTTATTTAACATTTATTTAATTTATAATTTTGCGCGTCGATGTAATGTCGATGCTCGTGATCAATGTGTACTGCATCGTCTTGTATTTCGGCTTATCTCTTCTTACAAAATATCAAAAGAATTTGATTTGTCGCACGTTTATGCCTTCGTAATTTAAATAGCGCAAATCTCTTGGAATGTAACAAGCAGTTGG
This sequence comes from Ceratosolen solmsi marchali, assembly GCF_000503995.2. Classification (NCBI taxonomy): domain Eukaryota; kingdom Metazoa; phylum Arthropoda; class Insecta; order Hymenoptera; family Agaonidae; genus Ceratosolen; species Ceratosolen solmsi. Next base: position 3,217,012 of record NW_011948419.1, on the reverse strand, counting down.
AGAGATGAAAAGTGTTTAAACAACTCGTCGCTCGCATGTGAGCTTAAGACAAAGGAGGAGGCGAAGCGTCTTTGGATTTCCGTGACTGCAAAGGAGAAAGTCGAGTCCCAGAATTAATAGGCACGAATTCGTGGTATCACTCCGCGGAAGGCTCGCGCCCATTCCAATTCCAGTTCATCTCTTTCTCTCCACGTGTGTGACCTTGCTTTTTCGTCTCCTTCCTGTGCCTTTTGCTTCTTCGTCTTTTTCTACTGCTACTACTACTACTACTACTACTACTACTACTACTACTACTACTAGTACTAATAGTACTACTACTACTAGTACTACCACTGCTACTAATACCACTACAACTACTACTACTACTTCTTCTTCTTCTTCTTCTTCTTCTTCTTCTTCTTCTTCTTCTTCTTCTTTTTTTCTTCATCTTCTTCTTCTGCCTCACCCTTCGCCTATTTCTCTTTTTCTCCTTCGCCTTTGTATCTCTCTGTCTCTATCTCTGACACACCACCACCAGTCTCCCCTCTTTCTCCCCTCTCACTCTCGTAGACACAAAGAGCGCTCTCTAGGAGGTTCGGGAATGTGTACCTTTTACGGCGCAACCTTTTTAGAATTTCACCGCTGCGCCATCGATACGTGTGCGTGTGTGTGCGTGCGTGCGCGGGCGTACACATGCGCCTTTCGAAGCCTCATTGTATACTCTTTCATAAGTTCCCTTTCAAAGCGTGAGTTATTTACCGAGTGGAGCTCCAAAAGGTCCCCTTAATTGATCGTCTTTATCCTCCCTCGTATTACGAAATTTCTTTTAATTTTTGAAATTGATATCGTCCTGTATCTGCGATTTTAATTTCCGAAAGTGAATAATTCAGTGACCAACTTCAACTTCAAACAATACAAATATACAAAAATATATGCATAATTATGCAATAATCTTCGTCACTTTTAAAGTAAAAATGAGTTTTTTATTAATAAAATCCCATTTGTTGCACAATCTTCTTTCATTCTCCATGAGAATACGATTTTTTAATTTTATAAAAGCTCATACTGTATAATACACTTTTAATATTTTAAAATATGGGTAATTGCACAATAAGCTTACGACTAAAGAAAGTATTGTCGATATTGTGACGTATCGTTTTATATATAGTAATGCTACATTTATAAAGGAGTATATTTATTTAAAATTATAATTGCCATAAGATTGGTTAACAAAGTTTTACGAAAATTCATCGAACAATGGGTTTTCCTCTTTTTTTTCTTTTTTTTTTCTTTTAGAAAAATTCATATTCGTTCCATTAATAGATGCACTTCTGGTTAAACAATTTTTCGCATCCTAACAAGAATAAAAGCCTATTGCAAAAAGGATATTCGGCTCGATAGATGATTTATTACATTTACGAAAAGTAAGTTTTTAAGTCTCGAAATTGATAAATTGATATAATGTGCTTCCATTATAAATTTGCTGATTTTGGACTAAAAGGAACCGAAAAGCTTCATTCAAAATATAAACAACAGAATTTTTGTTTCCTGTTGTTTTACCAACATATTATATTCTTAATAATAATTTTTGAAAATGATATCAAAGTTAAACATTATACTTTTCGATTAAATAAAAGATAATATTTTAATATAATACGAATGGATTTAAGTGAAAAAGTCATGAATATCTACTGTAATTTAAAATTTCAATGTCCAAGTGCAGTCATAATTCAACTATTTAAAAAAGTAGTAACGATTTCCAATTCAATGTAATTAAAAGTCTTGGGATCGCATAAATTTAAAAAGTTAGCACAAGCGGCTTAAAAAATTTGTTGCTCAGATGTGACTTTCTCCAAAAAATTTCCCCTCGATATAAGTGTCGCGCTTCTTACAACTCTTAAATCCTCCTCCCTGCACAAATGTTATAAATAATTATAAATAAAAAATATTTTACTTAACATGGCACGACTTCTTTGCATCTCGGCATCCTCATTTTTAATAACGCCGTTCGGAATAAAACTTTCAAAAATTGAAAAATGTAACAACAAAAAAATGTGTTTTAAAACATGTAGAGAGAGAGAGAGAGAGAAAGAAAATACTTTCAAGCTGACAACGGTAGACGTCGGCACTCGTACTTTTGATGCTCTACAAGAGAATAAAGATACAAGATAACGTTCATTTGCATCTATGGAATATAGAATTTAAAACTTTTTTTTTATCACTTTTCTAGTCATTTCAAATTTACTTAATTGACAATTGTGAAACTGCAATGTTACATTTCAAAATTCAAGTGCACTTAAACTCGTTATCCCGTAAAATTTTCAGGAAAAATTAGAGTATGTCTATTATTTCTAACGCTTTCATTGAGTAATATTTACAAATTATTATCATAATGAAGAAAAAAATTACTAAGAGAAGAAAAGTAATACAGAATTAAAAAATACTGCATTGTCAGTCTTTTAAAAATCGCGTATTTAAACTACAATTTCTACGATCATTTAAATTTTTCAAGCTGAACATATTTGGTTTTCACCAATAGATTATTGCGAACTTCGATAAAGTCCCGGTAAAATTATCGAGTCCTCGAGATCCATCTAAATCCTGGTAAGAAAGTATTGGGACCAATAATACCAATACCTCTCTAATTAATTATAATTCATCGTGAGAAAGACTAATTAGCATCATCTAACAAAGGGAAGATTTAAAGCAGAAGCTTCAAATTTGTAAATAATTTTTCACGAAATATCTATAATTTTGAAATGGACGCGAGAGGATAATCGATAGATTCGTATTAAATTTATCGTTCTTTTTTAATGAGAAATGTTAATGTGAAAAATTGAATGAAACAATTTAATTTAATTATTTAATTAAATTCAATTATCTTCACTTGTATAATAAAGATTAAGAAAAAAATTTACCGTTACGAATTCGATCATCGAACAAGATAAATTGAACGAAAGAAGGATAAATATTTTTGAAAAAAATTAAACAGATTTTATAGAACAGAAAAATCTTCCTTTCCAATAAGTGTTGTAGATTTTTGCATAGGTCGTCCAAAATTTGAGTGAATAGTTTGAGCCTTCGGACAGCAAACGCATACGCGGCAAAATTGCAAATAAGAAAGTCGCTTTAAAGTATCTGATTGCAATATGCTTTATTCGAGTCGAATGTACTTTTCGTTCGACTTTCGTTCGAGCTTTCGTAAAACTTTCTCGACCGTTGGAATCAAATTTTGTCGAGACACGATAACAATTTGAAGAAAAAAAATGAAGATGTCGCGTGTACTCGAGTACTTTTTGTATTATACTCCTATGTCGTTTAAAAAATTTAAGGAATACTTTTAAGCTTGTACACCGCGTTTTGTAAATTAAGTTTAACTGTCCAGCCTATGAATTAAAGACTAAAGTATAAAAACGCTAAGCTTAAACTAAACGTCAAGCGTCAATTAACTTCTGATAGCAAATGACGTTGATGTTTTTCTTCAAGATAAAGGTACCATGATAGAATGCCATAAGTTATTAGTGATACGAGGTATTTGCATTTTATCGAGTTTAGCAGATCTTTTGTAAAACTAGATATTAGTGAGACAAATAAATGTGATTAGCAATTGAGAAATCTGTAGGGTGAATTTCATTGATTTCCTTAGATGTGATTCTCCACTTTTTCTTTTTTCTTCTTTTTTTTCTGTAATAAACAGTGTGCATTATGAACGGAAGTATCTTCGATGTGGCCTTTTTTTTATAAATGCTTTGCACTTTGCATCTACTGCTAAATAGGCATGCCAAATTGATGACGGTGTGTATAAAGAAAGTTATGTAATTTTCTTAACAATTCATTCTTACGCGTGATTGGAATAGTTTAACGTATTTAACGAAAATCCAAATAAAGAAAAATTTATCGCGTAAATAAATTAAGAAAATTGACGTATATAAGATCATGTCGCAAATAATATGCTAATATCCACGCTTACCCGTAATACTTAACTATTTCATTCTCAACTGCATATCCGTGGACTCGACAATTTCAACGAAAGTAAAATACACTATTGGATTAATTTCTTATCCAAGCAATGAAAAATGGTACTCGTGCTTTTATACTTTTAACGAATAGCGTGATTACGAAAAGAAAAAAGCAAAATGCAATCAACTAATAATTCAGTGGCAAGGCTTTTGTCGGAACGATATAGCCGACGAACGCAACAATCATCTAATTGGAACTCTATAGACGTGCGTTTACATTTGCATTCCGCAGCTCTCAATGAGACAGCATTAGTAAAGTAATAATACAAGGCAACATATTTATTGAAATGCGCAAGCAACCGAATGAATTGCGAAAAATAAAATGCCTCGTATTAACATTATCATTCGATTTTATAAGCATTGAATTGCGCAGCTCAGGAGCAACGTCGCACAAACGCACGGCCGCATTTATCGCAGCAACCTTCTTCACGGAAATGCAAAGGCGAATTTTTAGCTCTCTGTAACTGCTCGATAGCTTCGTGGCAATCGAATATTTGACGCTACTCAAGCCGTCTCATACAAATATCTCATCTCTGAAATAAGGCGCGCGAGGGCGGCCAAGGCGAGTAGTGATTACGATATGCGCGAAATTGGCGTCTGGCCCAAATTTTCCCTCCTTCTCGATGCGAGTCCCTATCGGCGAGGGCGCGAAAGCTCGACATACGTATAGTTGCCGACAATTCTCGGCAGGTAGTCGTAACTTTGAAGCCTTGGAGGGATGCGAGTGTGTAGTATTTTATTATTGAAAGCGCGCGCGCGGGACCGATTATTAGTGCAGCTCTCGATCTACTTCTTTGATTAGATAACGAGCGCTGATAAATCAAGGGACTGACAGTAACACATTAATTTAGCCTATTATTGTCGTAACAAATATATTTACGTCAGATTATTATTCGCACTTGATATAACTCTGTGGTGTCGATGTATGAAACAATCTGCGTTATTAAGCCATCGCTAGTCGAAATATTGTTGAAATGTTTTTATGTTACTAATGTAGGATAGAAAAGTACATAGAGGGGCTCTTCTTCCCGAGGGATTTAAATTTTCAATCGCCATTGTGCGTGCATTTTTCTTGTCGAGTCGATGACATATTCATATTACTACTTATTTTTACAATAATTAAGACATATATCTTATAATGTGCTTCCTATGTTTGCAATTTAAATTTATAATTATGAATAAGTGGAAGTAATATGTCATATTTAGAAAGGTGAAATAAAGTTATTGATACATTGATTATTTTGAAAATCTCATACATACTCGGTCTTTTGTATATTAAAATATTTATTGACTATAAATAAATTTTCGACTGTAATTGAAATAATTAAATTGCAATGTATGATGTATCATTATGAGCAAGTCTTTGATAGCGACACTTCATTATTTATTTGACAAGTTAATTTATGATTAAAAAAATTAAATTGACTTTTTACGCGTTACAATTAAAGATATACGCCAAATTCCTCGTTTAATATTGGCTGAATGTTAATTCAATAAGAATAAAAATAATTTCAAGCTAACTTTTTTAATTGAAGTTTTGCATTGAATATTATTCGATTAAACATGTGATTAAAAATAAGTAATTTGCGTGAATTAAAAATCTACAAAACCATTATAAAACTATAAATTTTAAACCGATTTTTAATCGAATGTTCGTGAAAAATTTTACGTACTTACCAACATTCACTAACAGCTATGAATATATTATTAACTAAAGATAATAAATTGCATAACAATTATATATTGCAATTTTATAAAATTCAAATCATTATTTGTATAAATATTTGTCGCGTGTATGGTTTTCTGTTTAATTTAAAAAACTAAATGCCAATTCATTTGTTAAAGTATTGTCGTCCTTGGAAAAATACGAGGGTTGCAATATTAAAAAAAAGCAGCAGGCAATAACGATTGCCTCATTGCATCTTGGCCAACTGGTGTAGCTTAAGACTAGACAATTTCAATAGGCAATTTTGTATTCAATGCGTGTCTCACATTTCTTACGGGTAAATCTGTCAACGTTCAAGATAAAAAAAAATCAAGCTACTATACTAATAATTATACAAACATTAATAGTAGTAGTTATTTGCTTACAATTAACATATTAATTGTATTAAAAATAAATACTACTAAATAATTTAATGTCATTTAATAGGAATTAAAAAATTATAAATTATTATTATTATATATATATATATATATATATATATATATATATTGTTTTGATATTGCTTAGATAAAAATATACAGGTATTTTCAACATACAAGTGTATATTAAATGTATAAATAACATTCAATTACCTTGGACAAAGTAAAGAATCAAAGAAGAAGAAAAAATTGCATATTCCAATATGTTTAGCAAAAAAGTTTACTGGCTTTCTTGGTAAAGAAGATTTAATTATTCAAATTTATAAGATAATTTATACTAATACTATAATTTATTTAAATTGCAAAGTTTAAATTATAAAGCTAAATGAACAGGAAGATAAAAATCGTGTTGTTAAAAAGTAAAGTTTTGCATGTGTTTTATATTGGTGCATAAATCGATTGCTTTACATAATAATTCTTTTACTGAATATCGTTTTATTGAAAGCCATAAGCTTTCGTTCCTATAAATGTGCTTTATAGATTTAAATATACGAAAAAAGTTTCAGTCGTAGATTAGAATAAATATCAATAAGCAATAATTATATTAAAAATAATAATCGGTAATTAATCCCAGTTAGATTATTAAGTCCAAATGCTTTATATATGCTTTATTATACATGATTTATTACGTACAGTATACATGCTTTATTATTAATTATGTAATGTAAATTTAAAGGTTAATCCAGCAATTATCGATTATAGATTGGAAATCAATGATAGAGGTTATGAAGTTAGATATATAAAGCCGAAATTATTTTTCATTGGCGTATAAAAGATTAATGATCTGATTATGGATTTGAAATTTATAAAATAATTTAGAAAATTCGATTAACATGGTTAGACGACTATTTGTCCAAAGTCTTTAACAAAATTGTAAAAATACTTCTCCAGCAATTAGAAGAGCAATTAGAAATTAGAAACTTAGGTCACGGCAATTATTGTCTTTTTATAATAGAAAACGCAAATCACGCAAAGATAGCCTTGTAAACCTAGCAGTATAGGTAATTACGGCATGTATTGTTAAATTATCTATGCATCGTAAAAAATTAAATTATTATACGCATTTGTATATTATTTGTACAGATATTATTAAAATAACCATTAGATGAGACAATATATAAATTAAAATTTTCTATACAGTAATTTTTAGTCCATTATAAATGTATATAAATATCTACTGCATTTATCGTTGTAAAGTATTAAGGGGAGTAAACGTTGAGCTTATAATGCAAATAAAATATATATCGATAGAATGAAAATCCTACTCCTAGAATTGAAATTAATTTTAATACAACAGAAAATGATATTTAACTTAATATTGAAGTATATGATATAAAATATGATAAAAATTTTTCACGTTACATTAAGAATGAACTAGCGCATAGTTAACGCAAAAAAGTCATCAGTCAGAACAGTTGGAAAACAATTTTCTAATCAGTTAATATTAAAGTCATATTACGTTGTCTCAGTCATAGTACACTGATCTTTTATTTATCTATTCGACACACGGAAAGAGTCGGCAGCTAGAGAATGTATCTAGTACATGGCGATAAGAGATGTCTGAGGTTATCCAAGAAGCATGCCGACAAATATTATGCTAGCCGAGTAAAAGTTATCTTTAGCCGAGGCACAATCGGAATACCTATGTAATTGTTATCAGAGCTAAATATTATCGAGCCTTGAGTCCTTGCTCGCCAAAGAATATATAATTATTACTAATAGCGTTAAAATTACTGATGTATAAGCAATAGCAAGTAAATGACAAGGTTGAATGATAAAAATGATATAATCGTTATAAACAATCTTTTCGCGCGAAAATAAAAAACATTAATAAGGCATGTAATGGCCTTTTTGTCTCTGATTAAACGTTTATAAAAACTAGAGAAATGCAATCGTTTAACGACAGTCGCCGGTAAATGCAGACCTATTGAAGCGACACGGACGTATCGACAGTCTCTGTAAAATAAATCTCCGACATTGAACTAAAAACGTCCCAAATTAAATATCAAATTTATGAAATGTATCGATCGCGTAGCTATCGCATTCACCGCTTACATTGCACAGTCGCGCCTAACGTTCCCAATATAGCTTTTCCAATATGGGCTCCGAAATTTTCTCATTTCCTCGGTGGTCCCTAAGTGTTCCGTAAACTTCTCCGAGCACCGAAATAGATCCGAAAGCCGGAATTACGTGCTTGACATAAAACCGAAATACAATGCACTTTTTACAAGATCTATTCTAATAATAGCAGCCTATGATTTTTGAATTGAGTCGGAGTTGTCGGGAATTTAGGTAGAGAGTAGAGTCGGTTTGTATTGTAAAATTTAGTGATTACTGTTGGGAGAGATGAGTAGGAATATGTATTCGTAAGCCAAGCTTACGGAAGATTTTCAACGTACGATGAATAATCGTTGAAAAGAGTTAAGATAAAATAACATTTTAAACATTTTTATGGTGGATATTTAATTTTCAGTGTAAAAGATTGTTGGATTTTTTTTATCGTCGTAGCGATTTCGATAGTTTATCAATTATTCCAATTTAAGTAACTTGCTTGTTCTTATGGAACCGAAGAAAAACAACAAAAATGTAATAAGCGTAATTAATATATTAAATTAAATTACTCGTCAATATTGACGGTAGAATTTATAGAAAAATTTTGGCTCGTTAGCTTGAAAGACGTAAATCTTGAATGTAAATTCAATTAAGTATTCGTATTAAGTATTCTCAAGTCGGTACAGATCCTTATTTTTGTATTAGTAACATGCTGAAGAAATAATATAGGCCAATATGGGCATAATTATTACTTTATCATTATCATTATTGTCGTCATAAATATTATGCACGTAGCGGCAGTTATACATTGATTGATAGAAACATTAATTTGTACGATAATACTGTATTTCTTTGTTTTGCTAAGAAAAATAAGTTTTGAGTTAGACGAAGGGGAATGAGAATAAGAAAGAAAGTATTGAATAATAAAGTCGACCGTGCGCAGATTGTCTTGATACCAATATTTGTTTTCTGATTTTTACAACGCATTTCTTAGTTTTTTTTTTTTTTTTTTAAATGCTTGTGTAAAAACTATTAAACTATGCCTCGGATTTTCAGTACTGCATATTGCTCGAAATTTCTATAATAGAAGATTATCCGATGCTGAAAAATTGTATTCAATTACCGCTATTAGGGAAAAATCTATCATATCAGTTAATTAAAAAATTTCTCTATAACGAACATGTGCATTTTTACTGCTCCAGCTTTCATGAATTTCCTATTTAAATATTACTGTTACTTAGTATCTCACTTTATTCATTAATGAATGAAAAATCCAAATAATCCACAAAAGGTGAATGATGTTTTATTGATATTTAATGAAGTCGAACATTAAGGACTCTTCCCTATCATACTTCACAACTCCTATAGATTGTAAAACTTTTTATTAACAGTCTTATAACTTTTAATTGCATCGCTCACAATAAATCGAATGTTTAATTAAATAACTCTGTTAATATATCGGTATTTATAACCGCATTGTACTATTAAAATTAGAATTCATAAACTTTATTTTAAATGTTAAATGTTACGATTGCAAGGTATACTTTTAGATTAACTAATAATCGTCGAAACATCATCGAAATACTTATTTCATTACCAAAGAATACACCGAGAATTTACCTGGGAGCGAAATTATTCATTAAAATCAATCAACTATCAAAGTTCTTTCTTGATGTTATAGTAATGCTCTTTTCGTAGCTATCATTTATTAAAATCACTTGTTTGTTTGTTTTTTTCGTCAACCGTCATTAACGTCTCATAAAGTGATCGCGATAAATTTCCTCCTTTATTTATGAAATTGACATTAGATTTAAATTATAGCCTCATTCTGTCATGTCGGTGAAATTATAATCTCATAATTACTGGCATAATTAGTGTTATCATTATTTATTTACACATCAGAGAGATAATCAACCGAAAAATTATGCCTATTGATATGGCGAATTGCCACAGTACAATACATACGGAAAATAATTCTATAATCTCTTAGAGGCTTGCAAAAATCAGATCGAGTCAAAAGAATTTCACAATTATGCAGCATATTTTCATTTTGACGTGTTATTGGACCGACTGCAAATCTTTTTTAAGACACTATTGATGTCTCATCCAATATTTAAAGCACTTTTCCAATAAAGTGACATTTCACGATCATGAAAAGAGAGAACAATCGATGTTAATCCTTGAAGGCATTCGTCCCATTACTTTTTATTCATTTTATCATCGTGGTAGAATATTTTTTATAATGAATAATGTATTAGGAGAGGAGCTTTTATAATTATTAAATAATTATCTGGAAATATGAGATATTATTAATGATTATATAAGAATTATATATTCTGAATAAAAAATGTGTTCGTTCTTTCTAAATATATATATATATATATATATATATATTTTTTTTTTTATCATAATCACGAATATTATAAGCAAAATTTAAATTTGGATGACGCGAACGTGGAGTATATAATATGCATCATACATACCAATGAGGATTTCATGGACTTCGATGTGTAAATTAAAATCGACCAAGCTCCAGTTATTTGCAGCACCGAACATTTTTCTCTTCCCCCGCCCCCGCCCTCTCCCGGTAATATCAAGATTGTAAGACAGTTTTCTCTCGTTCTCTATATGGACTGACTATCCTTTTCCATTCATCTCCTTTTCCATATTTTACCTTGGAAAAAGTGTTGGGCGGATGACGCGACTGGATCGTCTCTCCTTCTCCGGTGCACAGCATTGCAACAAGTGTAACGAGTATTGCCATCGTAGGCATCGATGACGCAGTGAAAAATAGCGCCGTCGAAAATAGAAATTACAAGGAGGAATTTTATGCAGCGCCGTAAAAGTCGCTTTTGGCTGGCCGAGTTGACTTTTCAGCGCAGTCGAGCTATTTCTCCATAATTTGAATTGGCGCAACGGATTTCCCATGCAGGCTTTCCCGATATTGTGCAATTCGTATCCTGGGGAAAATCTTCGGGAATTTATGGTGAAAGATTAGTCGAAAATAACCGAGGTCGGCAACGATTCTATACTCGAGCTTAAAAGTTTAAGCGATTGGCATGGTTGTGCGTGGAATTGGATTCAATCGTTTCGGATATTAAATTCCGATTCGCAGATATAATCAGATTAGCTTTGAATGTATATTTTATATATTAGTCAGCGGAGGTGGACGGCAGATTTTCTTTGTTTAAAAATTAAGATAAATTGAAAGTTATAAGAACGTCCGTATTTACTTATCTATTCTTAACTGCTGACATTCCTGC
>NW_011948419.1:3148276-3205535 GCF_000503995.2 Ceratosolen solmsi marchali | reverse complement strand
GAAAATAAGAAATGTATTTCTCGTCGAAGCGTATACATAATTAATTCACGTTAATTTTAAAAATACAAAATAAACGATCCCGATTAAAAATCTATGAAACTATTAGTGCATAAAAGTTGTAAAATTGAATACAATGAAATTTATCGGATTTTTTATTCGGATTTTGGGTATAGTTTTGGAGGTAATGAATTTGCCATTATTTGGTTCAATTATATAATAATTACTTTACGTTAGTTAACTTTTATCGTGTTATATGTACTTTCATTCTAGTATGTTATATAATCGAAATTTCATCTTATAGTCATCGACAATAACAATTAATATAATACTGTACTTTATATTTGAATTATTAATATCTTATACTCGCCAGCTTCTCACTTATTCTATAATTAAAAATTACTATTAATTTATGTCGATTATGTTGAGTGATATAACAAAGTAATTAGATTTTTTTCTTTTATGAATAAGTATTTTCAAATTGCTTATAGCTTATTTAATTCAGTCAATCAATATTATTATAGTGCATATTATTATAGTATAAAAGTTATTTCGTTGGCACAGTTAATTAAATTAAAAGTAGAACTATTCCACATTATCGCTTCTCTCACTAACTCGCAAAGTTATTATACAAGGATCAAATCAATATAGACATTGATTATTCAACATGACGATCAGATCTCCAACGAAGAAAAAGGATTTGCAATATTTAAGCGCTCTGGTGTGCCATTAGAATTTGCAGAATCTTCAATATTGTACTAAGATTCACGTTTCTTCGAAGAAAAGAGCATGAAGAAAATGCCATTTTCTAAACTCGGTCAATAGCTTCCTTACAGCGTCTCTTACTCCCGCATATAAACTGCTTCCGTCGGTCAATCTTCCCTCTCCTTTCAATTTTACCTCGATTGACCGAAGCTGGTCTTTCGTCTCTCTTATCCATTCCTCTCGTCGTTATTGAGAGAAGGATGGATCGAGGGCTCGTCCTTGGTCTCGGCTGCGCTCAATGGTTTCTTGGCTTTCAAGCAAATGGTAGCACGTTTTTCTTATTCAGCCCTTTCTCAGCCCATCAAGGGTGTCGAGCATTGGTCTCGACCTGCTACCGCGTAATCGGAGACTCAAGAATGATTGGTGACGACAATCGGATACAGTGACCGGGGACACGGAAGCAGCAATGTCTGGCTTTGAAGTAGGAACAACATCGACGACGATGAAGTTACGAATGAATATTCGTGACGTTGATACCTTGAATTATCGGAACTTCATGCTACTAATTTACGGCTCGTATGGATGAATACTGACGAGATTTAAAAACAAAAATGCTTCGCTCCGATCGTTATTTTTCAACATTTAAATAATTAAATCGATGAATTGAGCTCGTATGCACGTGACTTGTTCATGACAGTTTTAAGTCTTTTTGGACAGGAAATGGTCATGCGTTTGTGATTTTTAAATACTTTCGGTATATCTTCAAATTTTATAACAGCTGATGAGATATACGATGATAAAAGCACCAAAGCGAAATGAAACGTTCGATTTTTACAGTTTTTAGCTTCTGTATTGGATTAGGTACTTTAGTTTTGAAAAACAGCCAATCGCTTGGAAGCTTTGAAAACCCGTAATTCGAATTTCGGCCCCTTGAAAGATATTTAAAGATATTACTGAACTAATATTGCACAGATAAAAAAGAATGCGATATCGTCTGGAATGACAAAAAATATTGTGCTTGTAAGCGCGGGTACGCGTTAGTGGGGATGTGGGCGTGTATAGTATGATATAAGTAGCTACGCTGTGAAAACCGGAAGTATTTTAAATATATCGGAGCTGTGTCCCCCTCCCAGTCGTGCATTTCAAATTTTCTAGGCAAAAGTTGATGGCATTGTTGACTAATAGAAATGAATCTGCATTTTAATCGCTTCCAAATATCTAAGAACAAACGAAATTGCTACGCCCTAGTTACACTCGACGTTAAAAGCAAAGTGAAAAATTATAAGCTCGGCTTTTATCATCGCGGACCGCGTGCCTGCAATCGGCAACACCATTACACTAGGCAAATGTGCGCAAACGTTAAAATAAAAGCGGTAATCACGCAAGCGAGAGAACAATAAAAGCCATCATTAAAAGCACACGAAATGACAAAGAAGGATGTGCACATTCGAGCGTTCTCAAGTTGATCAACAATTTGAGGAGATGAAGGACGAAGGGGTAATCCCAATATCTTGGTAGACAAGGTAGAAATGGGGTGGGGGGAGGGGGGCACGATAAATTAATTGACCACCATGGATGCTGAACAGATTTCCCGTAGCGAGACGAGTTGTAAGGTATGATTGGGGGCGAAGGGCCGAAACGAGCCCTTTTGTGGTTCGATTCGTTTTTAACCAAGAAGACAAAAAGGTGAAGACTGGATGTGAGAAATGTGGCTGCGATTATTTGCAGCTTACGTAAGCGCGTTATAATCGATCGATGTTTTTATGTGAGCCATACTTTAATATTCGACGCCCATCCTCAGATGTGGCCATGTGTGAATGAGAAGTGCGTATTCGCGCTTTTGGACAATGATGTATTACAAGAAAGATTTAACGACTGTAATATTTTAAGGACTGTTGTTTATCCGACTAATATGGATATTCAATAATTCTATATTAGCTTTCCTCGAGCGCATTAAATATTTCTTACGCGTTGATCGACTGAACTATTTGGATTAATTCATGGACTAGGTATGTCCGTTGTTTCTTTATAGTAATTACTTCGGAGCTATTCCAATATTGTACGACATGTTAGGATTTGTTCTATAGTTGTTAGTACTTTAGATATCCAAGAAGATTAGAATTCCGTGTCACGCTCACATGAGGGCAAAGTATAAGAAAAGTAGTAATACGAAAGTTGCATGTTGAAATTTTCCATTTCTACAGTTATTAAGGGGACGAACAAATTTTAATGCCAATTCTTTACAATCGGGAGTCGATTCTATTGGCTTCCAATATTGAAGCGAGTATTATGATCTTGTGCCATCCGATCCTTGAATGAAGAATTTTTCGAAAATTTTATACCAGTCCATTCTTTTATGCATAAAAAATTAGTTCGTCAAAGTGTCGAATGAAATTGCCGTCAAAAGCTTGGCACAAGCCAAAAATATATAACTTATCAAGAGTTAATGTGAAATAAATATAACTGATATGAATGTAAAAAATATTGTAATTTTTATATTTGTATTTAATTTTAAAATAAATTAATTATACATACGTAGCGACGATGCTGCATTTGCCTCGGTATCATAGCAACACCAGTGGATTTACATTCAAATAAACAACATTCTCGAATCTACTTACACTTATAATAAGACATAAAAACTTTCTCGGACAATTATATTTATCTATCGTCTGGTTTAAAATGTTGAGGGCGCATTTCGTTAGTTCGTAATATCACCGCGTGCGCATGAAGCAATAACTTCTTACTATATGAATCGTAGGTTTATATACACACTTATGTAATCACCAATGAAATTTTACTAAACCCGTTGCGTTCAAGCGTTGAATGTAATATTACTCAAAGTTACTCTGCTCGAACAATAAGAATTACCCGCTAACACGAATTCCCATTGCATTGCAAAAGCCGAAAGAAAGCGTCTGAAGTATCAAATGCCGCTTCAATTATAATTTTCTCGCATCCGATTAGGTTTTGCCCACCACCAATGATATATAAAATTTCGTACTGTAAATGAAACATTGTGTATGCACCATGTGTTCATATGTTTATCCGTATCTCTTGCTCTCTCTCTCTCTCTCTCTCTCTCTCTCTCTCTCTCGCATTCTTTCATCCCCCTTGTTTCTCTCACATCTTTTTCACACTTTTTCATGATTTTCTCACACTTTTTACCTTAATTATAACCCAATGTAGTGTCATTTTCGCATGAAAATAATTTATCAAAATGGAGAACATTAGAAAGCTTTAAGTTTGAGTCAAAATTCACGGATAATCGCAGCTCGCGATAGTGGAAAACTTGAAGAGAAGAGAGTCGAGATTCTACATTGAATTTTCATTTTTTATCGGAACTACATCGTAAAATTCTCCTTAAATTAGTTAGTCCTTAAAATAATTTTTCGTTTAAATGCTTTGTCCTATTGTAAATTACATTACCATTAATAATAACAATATGCGTATAAACAATATATATATATATATATATATAATATTTAACACATACATAATTGAAAAATAGAAAAGGTTTATATTTTTAAATTCCTTCTGTATTTATAAAGGGTCGATTTTCCAATATGAGAATCTTTTTATAATTTTTATAATATTTGGGAAAGTATTTATGCGGAAAAATGCATAAAGGCATACAAAAGAAGAATGTAAGTATTAAAATAGGTTGAAAAGACTGAAAATATAACAAAGTATTTCCTTTCTTATATAGCTAACGTGCGCTAAAGCTATATATTGAAAATTATTTTATTATAATATTTTATGTTATAGTAGAAAAAAAATGTAAGCACGAAAAATGACGCCTCTGGTTAACAAAAATATAGACTATTGAATATAGGAAAGTAAAAGAAATAGAAAAACACAGCGACAAAGGGCTAGAGAGATGTGTACGAAGCTCCTAATGTACACAAATTTAAAGAAAGAGCAGAACAAAGAAAGGAGCAGACAGATAGACAAATTTAGGGCACGGAGAGCGAGAGCGAGAGAGAGAGAGAGAGAGAGAGAGAGAGAGAGTAAGAGAAAGAGAAAGAGAGCGCGCGCGCGAGTCGAATTATGGGGTAAAAAAAAAGTGAGATAGAGATAAAGGCAACTGGGGGTTGGGGCGGTGGAGTGGGGCGAAAGCACCGGTGGCGTAAGTATTGATTGCGCAAGACGAGGCCAGAGCGGGGTGAAACTGGGTCGAAATCACTCATCTCGCGCGCGCGCAGCTCTCGCATCACACAGGGAAGCGAACTCGCAAAAGGAGGCCGGGGGTGGGAGCATCGTGAAGCTCTAAAGGGGACGAGAGTACGTGTGTGAGTCAGCGAGCGCGCGCGTGTGAAGGCTTTCCTGGAAGGGGGAGTATCGATTTTGTAAATACCAGCTCATTGCGGTCTCCTTTTCACATTAATTTTTAATTATTTTGCTAAAAATGCTCGCCAAATATGACACGTGATGTAACGAAATTGGGCTACCGTAACATAGCCCCACGCGGTATATGGCTTTATGTTTATTCCAGTTGATGTGAATTTCCGTAGACTTATTCGGCTAGTTGCCTGAATAAAGGAACACCCGGGGGATCGTTATTTTTATGTTGCACACTCAATCGCTAATTCAGCTAAGAAATAAAAAAATATTAATTCCGAATGCAGTAGCTCGTTGAGCTTTTTGCCGCCCCTGTGTTCACTCAGCTTAATTAACAAATCTCTATTTACGCGTTTCTCTTATAAAGTTCCATTTAAGCTTGAAGCTTGCGCGGCAAATAGAAATCGTTACAACTAACGACAGTTTGCAATTCACTTTTAATATTCAATATCTGTTAAATTCAATTAATTATTCGTATAGTAGATATTAGGTAATGAAAGTAGTGGCCAAATAATCGTCGTAAATTTTTTTTCTTTAAATTCTGCAGTTTTTTTTTAATACTTTCGACGTAATTTGTGAAAAAGATATCAAAAAAAGTTACGTTTAATAATGTGTAAGATTAATGTAAGACTTAAAATACAAAATTAGAGCTGAAAAATAAACCATTTATATAGGAAAACATTGGAAAATGTGCGTGCAATTATACTCATATATATTTTCTGAAGGTATATCGGGCTATGGGTAGTAATTAATCCAAATAAAGTGATTTATTGAGCTATAAACTTCATAGAGTGAGTCTCAGTTTTTATTGGGACAAAAGAAATAAAATTATTATTGATAAATCACTGCACGTTCAGTCTAGATACCTATTTTTGTACCTTATTTTTGAGCAACCTATTTTTGAAGAAACCGAGAGAAACTATTAATAACTATTAATTTTGTCGATATAATTTTATTTTCTTAGAGATATTTTTTTCTATTAATTGAGGTTATAACTATTGAAGTCATTTTAAATGAATATATCGATAATATTAATGTTAACGATTACAACGATAACAACAACGACGACAAAGGCGAAAATGAAAATGAAAATAATAATAATAACAATAACAACAACAGTAATAATAATAATAATAATAATAATAATAATAATAATAATAATAAAAGTAGTGGTAATATTAATAACAATAGTAGTAGGTAATATGATAATTAATTTTTCCATAAAAGATATTACATTTTATTTAACTCTTGCTCCGGATAATGTAAAAATTCGTTATAATTAAATCATCATATTTTAGTTGAATTAAGGTAACTAAGATCTATACGGCAGCCAGTTTATTACTATATTTATCGCATTATAAATCTAGGTGAAGTGATCGGAAAAGTTATAGATATACAATATCTATCAAGAACACACGATTACGTGGCAACAAATACTTCAAAACTGCTTACTTGAATTTCCTAATTGTATGAAAGGAATAAAACTATGAATCCTCAAAAGTGTACAGATTCGTATTTTGTGAAATATTATCGGTCTCAATTTCAAATAATATATTCGAAAAGTATTGTTAAGAAAATGCCTAAGGTATATTCTTATTATATAGTTGGTCGATTGAATATTTAAAATTAGATGATGCAATGTAAACAAAATTATATTTCCTGAGAGTATAATTAAAAATATATTTAATTTATTCCATCATAAGACTACATACAATGCAAGCATTTATCTTTAAGTAATAATTTTCCCAAAATTTTTATCTACATGATAGCTATTTTAAAATTTATATTATTAATAATTAATATTATGATATGTTAGAGGTAAGTAGGAAAATTTCCTATGAAATGATTGAATATATTTATAGAAAAAGTATTCGTTAGCTAATATTATTATAATTATGATAAGTACTTTAGAATATTGACGAATAATATTTTTAACAAGTCCTAAGCATCTATGCTCTCTAAACAAATATTCAGCAACAAAGTATTAATTTGTTAACTAGTCAATCCGTTTTAAATTTTAAAAGTAGAAAACATGTCACGACATGCGTTACAATTGCCTAATTTTAAAATTAAAATACAGAAAACATAAATATATATTGGATTCAGTGTTAAATTACAGCATCAAATTAATTTATTTCGACTTTCATCCCTTCAGGTACATTCGATCCATTTAATTTCGATTTTATCAAAAATATCTATCAAAAAGACTCTATCAAAAATCGGGGCTGTTTTGTATATTTAAGTACAGGTACTTTTATAAATTGTATTTCAATAACATGAGTTTCGTCCAAACATTCAGGTATAAAAATGCTTTTGAAGTTTCACGAGACAATGTAGTAAGAAACTTTCACACCCAATGTAAGCAAAAAACTACAGTACCAAGCCATTTAAAAAAAAAGAGGTTTATCATTAAGCAATGAAAATGAGAAGGAAAACTATGAAAGTTTTCATAATAATTGTAAAAGAAAATGCTAAAAATACAATGGAATTATCGATGACAACATTATAATATAAACTAAATCTTGTAAAATAAATTCCAGGAATGAAAATTCATTATGACTCATGATATTTTTTACTTGAGTATCGAAGTACCTTTTTATATTATTACACATTTTATTTCATTTAATACTCGAATAGTATAAACTTTTAAAACGGTGAATTGAAATATAATCCTTTAATTTTACTATCTACTCATGGAAGATCATTTAAACAATATTAATTAATTATCGACCTCGTTGTTATTCTGTACGGAGCGAATGTATGTAATATACGACAAGAAAAATGTATTATATAAACTAACATGCTTATAAATATAATAAAACGGTACGTTCTTCTTCGTAAACAAATGCGGTATTGATTAACGGATTGCACATTGGAATAGAAAGGGAAAAACATTAATTTAACAATGAAAACGCACGAACGAAAATTATAATTATAAAAGACAAGGCGATACTCCATTATTAGAGTTAAATATACATCTAATGCAGAAGAGAGAAATGGTTGTTCTTACATTGGCCAATCCATCTTATTCGTGCGATAAAGAAGTTACTCGAGAGGTTGGTTGAACGTCAAGGTAAGAACCGAACGCCTCTACGGCTCCGTAACAACCTACTTGACAGCACACGTACCGTGGCAAAGTAATTACCGAGATTAGAACGGATTCCTTAGATTTTTCAATAATTGAAGGATTCCGAGTTCATACGCCGAGAGGGGCAGGTGTATGCGCAACGAAGGGCGCCTCCTCCCCCACTTGTCGGTGCAAACGAGGCCCTTTGTGAAAACAGAAGACATTCCGCCATCAGTTGGCAGTGTCTATTAGCCGCGCCGTCTCTATCTAAGAATCCCGATTTTATCGGCAACTTTTGGGAATTGATAATAGTCGCAGCTGCGAGGCGTTGATAAATTATGAGGCGACACGAACACTTCGATGCGCTTCTCGAACGTTGCGTATTAAAATTATAAGCTCACGGGCAATTAGGTGGTTGATCGGATGCTCGAAGCATAAAACGTCGCGAAACCTTAGTTTTATGTAGCTAATACGTACGTGTCGAGGTTGTCATGGCCAAGCTTCGCTGGTACTTACTTCAAAGTCCATAAATTAGATTTCCATCGGGCTCTTATCGAATAAACATCGGAAGCTTCATATTTCACGTACTTATAAACAACGAGGGAGCTGGGACAATTTTGATAATTGGCTTGTAAATTTTCTCAATTTTATAAAATTCTAACGTGCTTTTTTGTAATTTGTTGTTCAATCTACATGAATGATCAACATGTAAAGACACTTTTCAACTGTCGCAGTTATTCTCGGACTTTAACATCGGTACTTAAACCAAAAGTTATAAATATATATATATTCGTTTTATTATTGGTAGGAAGTAGTGCAATGAAGTAGGCCACGTGATAATCAATAGTACGTTGTATGCTAAAAAAAATTCTGAAAATATCGTAATTATGAGAAAGTTTGATTTAGAAAATGTACACAGAGATGTGTGTCCTCGATTATACGTACTTAAATGGTGACTTTTTTCAGACTGTAAATTATGAGTTTATGTGACAGGACAATTTTTATCAAGAATTTTAATATATTTAAAAAATGGTAGAGTTTGAATACCTTGGACTTACACATTATCATTAGATTGATGAAAGAAACTGTACTTATTACAGTTACTCTTTCTCTATATATATATATATATATATATATATATATATATATATATATATATATATATATATATATATATATATATATATATATATATATATATATATATATATATATATATATATATATATATATATATATAATATAACTATATAAATATTCTGATGTAAATTGTAAATGTATGCAGTGTTTGCTATAAATGTAAAATGATGCATTATCAATTTAACTAATGTAACTGCATGAGCAGATCTCATAAATAGAACTTTCGAGTATCAGAACGATGATTTATTATCGTAATTATAAACGCCCTTCCTTGTTCATACTTCCTTAAAATTGAATCATCTTCTTCAAATTTCTTTCTTCAAGTACGTAAAATAAGCAAAATTTATATAGCGAATTAAAAATTATATAAAGTAAGATAATGAGATGTATGGAAAAATCATGGAATGTGGAATTTTTCTTTTTAAATAATAAGAGGGTTTTATTTATATAACAAACAAATATTAAAAGTGTTCTTAAAGACAAAATGTTTGTTTGAAATTTCATAAATTCTTCAAGTTTTTACTTAAATATGTCCTTTAAAATTATTTACTCTATACTTATTAGGTTTTACCTGTATTTTAAACATACACTTTTTATTACTTTTTAGATTTTATAATTCCAAGTGGCAAAAGGCAAATATTTTATTTTGAAAAATTGAAAAATAAAATAACCATTGAGATCATTTAATGACTTACCATTATCTGCAGTTTTATGAACTCGATAGATGCTTTTTATATAGGTGAATGGTAAGGTAACGTTCTGTTCTAAATTCGAGAGCACATCCCAATTTTAGCGGATATTACGTGACAGAGCATAAAGATGAAAATGGCTTTGAAAAAGGTCGCTCGAAAAAGTTCTTTATATCTTTTTGGTCTGCGGATAAAGAATTCCAGCCATCAATATTCAATTTTCGCGATAAAAATATCAAAGCTATTTCATAAATAAAATTTGCGGCACTGTGAAAATTGGCAAAAGAGTTCCTATTAGCGAACGAAAAATGAATCGTTCTTGATTTCTATCTAACCCTTTAATTCTTGACCTGTTAAGAATTGATGCATTTGCATTGCTATAGAATTTCCATGAGAAGTGATGAGTTTACGAAAATCCATACTTAATTAAGCAGTCCGAGTGAGCAATGTGTTGGAGAAAAAGAAGTTGCCACGAGGAAGGAGAGAAGCACAAGGGTGTAGACGAAAAAGAGAGGAAGCAAAAGTGAAGAGGCGAGGGTGCAATGAGCAAAAGCACTCAACCTTCCCTATTCCTCTCTTTATCGCACGTGTATACTTGACTGCCTTTGCGCGGGGCTTCGAATGTGAAGGGATCCTTGACATAAATAATCAGTAGTAAAGCGAAGCTATGCGTGTGCGCGTGTAAAAGAGATAGATAGCTAGGGAGGGAGAGAGAGAGAGAGAGAGAGAGAGAGAGAGAGAGAGAGAGAGAGAGAACGCGAACGCGTGGCGACCAGTAACTATGGAGACGACATCGATCGTTTAGAGCATGCGTATTAACTGTACACAAACGCATGCCACCATATATATGCATGATGATACTTTATAGGAAAAAATACAATTTATATGGACTGCTCGGGAATATGAGTGACTTATCCTTCAATTGCTATGATCTCACCAATATTTACTTATACCTATGCTAAGAATCGAATTATTAAGTGCACCCAGTATATTGAATTTCGTTTTGTATGTTACTTCTTTGCATCGGATAAATTGGAATTTGTTAGAAAGGCTGAAGATTCTTTTAATATAATCTTTTAATATGCCAATTTATATTTATAATTTGGGACGCTTTAATTTCATAATTATACGAATTTCTCTAGTTGCTCTAGTCGTTATTAATAGTATAAAATATTGTCGCTGCTTTTTCTGTGAAATTTAAAACATATTAATAATATTAATTTCGAAGGTTCAGGGTGCTTTTTAATGATGAAAACTCATTTGTCATATACAACAAAATACAAATTCTTAGCGATCCAATATTCATTGAATTCTTAATACGATTTGAATATACTTGATACTTTGCTTTTTTGATTACTTTGCTTTACTTGATATTTTGTTTAAAAAAAAAAAACAAAAACAAAAAAAAAAAAAAAAAAAAAAAAAAAAGATGATAGTTACTTTGTCAAATTAAAAATGTGAAATAATTCATATTCTCAAATAGAAAATTTATTTCATCTTAAACTTAGTAATGAAATATTAAATAATTTTCGAAAATTTACTATTCTTTAATAGTCATTATGACGTAGTGAGTAAAAAATTAATAATCCATTGCATTATTTTAAATATTACAAAAATAATCTAACAAAAACTTTTTTTGAGCAATTAGAGTTATTACTTATAAATTATTGATTAAAACGATGTGTTTCAGTTTATTGGCATTTAAAGCCAGTCTTTAATAAAAGTATTTAACTGTTATATATATTTAAAGTTAAAATATTTTCCCGATAATAATAACAGTAAAAAATTAACAAGTTATCACATTAAAAAAAAAAAACTTATTCCTTTATGATAATTTCTTGCTCTCCATAATGCTAATTAAGAATTTACTATATAATACGATAAATATGTCGATATAAAAAACAAAATAATTATATAGATACTGATATAAAATATTGTAATTGTATAGCAAAATTTTGTTGTAAATAAAAATGTCTAAATAGTACATATACTCAAAGAACCTACGCACAATCACATTTGTACGTAAATGCAGTGGTTGCAAGTAAAACTGCTTGTCATTTTTTTTATTCTCGTTCAACTTCTGCAATTTTCTAAAAGATAACCGTAGGGCTATAAATATTATTTCTATACGAGTTAAAGCAGATGGGTGAATAATATATTTTTTATTACTTTTAAAGGTCGAAATAATAAATGATAAATACAATGATATTTTTCAATAAATACTTTCAATTAATTCGTAATGCTTACCATATTTGGAGGGACCGCTAGAAAATCTATTTTTGTAGAGTTATAAATAAACGCAGTCGAACGATGTTCCTTTCTTTTGATATCGGGAAAAACTTTGAAAAGTCGATCATGAAATAACTTTATGTCATTTATATATTACAAATTTTTAATTTTATAATAACAATAAACATCAAATCTTTCTTACTTTTGTTTTTATATTTTCGTTTGTAACATAAATGAAAAATTTCAAAGTATTTAGGCTTAAATCAAGAAATTTATTTTAAGTTTCGGTCTAAGGTATTTCGTAATAATGCGTTTCATAATAATTTTCATATGAATACAGTACAAGTAGATTTTTAAATTATTAAGTAGTCACAAAAATTAAAGCTATCTATTTTAAGTGTCCTGAAAACCTGTCAGGAGCTATGAGCTTTATTTACATTTGCAATTCGCTAAACTTTAAAACTTAACTTTTTCCCATGCGTATTTATAACTCTTTCATCTACTTTAATTAGAGAAATTTTTAAAAAGAGTTTATATTTTATCATTGTGTGAATAAATCTCTCACATTTCGATTACAGCAAAGAGTTATCTACAAGTAGAATTATTAAAGTTGAGGATAATATGTTATATAATCCTAACTTACAACTTACTACTCCATATATTGATAGAGCTGAAAATTTGAATGCCTAACGTTATTTCAATAAAATAAAACCGTTTATCCAATTAATAATTAAAACCTGAATTTTTGTTTCGGCATTTAATATATAATATATTTTTGTACAATTAAATTTATCCGTTTATTTATAGTATTTCTGATTTTACCATTAAGAATGTACGAAGTAAAAAGTTTATAGCCGAAACTGAGAATTTCATTATTTCTTCGTTTTAGTCATTGGGCAATCTCGAATAATAGTCATTACTTAGTCATAATAATGAGCAAATACATGGCATTCGTTCTGCGGTAGGGTATCTTATTATTTCATTTATACGAGAACATTTAACTTGACTTTCCTTTCTCCTCATATTTACACATTTACACATTCATTTTTTTTCCCCCGTATCGTCTTCGTGATGTTAATATCTAATTAATATCGTAAACTGCAAACAAAAATTCTGATTCAGTTTCAAGATGAAGTACTCTTGTGTAACTGAGAAATTTCTTATTCTATCATCTCAGCCAGCTCTTGATATATAATTTTGCTGTATCTTTATAGAATTTTACTATTGCATACACAAATGTGTGCACGCAACGTCGTGGTCGAGATTTTTTCCATGTGTGATGATATTTATTCGTTGCTCGAACATAAATCAAATTAAATCCTACTCATTACGCAAAAATATTTCAGGCGATGTATATTTAACCTGGAGTTTAAGCGATAAGTCTTAAAAGGTATTTTCTTCAATTCTATAGTTCAGTTGTTCTTCAAAATGCGTCTAATTATTTTCTTCGTCTAATGAGAATATTTATCAATCTAGAAAATCAAAATATCTACATACTATAAATGACAAGGGTAAATTTTAAGTTACTATGAGTATGAGAATTTCTTTATACTTTAGAATAAATTTTTACTAAAACCCATAACAATTGACAACAGACTTATTCATACAAAGATGTTTGCTTTATATTTTTATAAAATGTATAATTTCATATAAATGCTCATCAGCTGCTATTAGACCAACTTATATAAACATATGCAGATAAATAAATTATTTGGAAATTTATTTAATATCGTAAGCCGTCTACCTATAATTTGTATGTTGGATTGTACATTTCATTTGTACGAGGAGATGATAGCAAAGTAAGCACGTTAATTAATTGAATAATGCAAATTATGTTTTAGTAATTATTTTATGAGCGGTGACGACATTAAAATATTATATAATGTATTTCGATATAATAAAACTTTATATAGCCATTCTAAAATAAATTTAAATTATATTCTTATTAATATTTACTTTCAAATTTATTACAAAATCTTTATAAGCACTCTGATCATGCTAATTTAATGCATTAGCTAACTATTTCATTTTTAATTTGATATAATATGAATTATTAAAGTAAATTGTATTAAATTACCCATTATTTTTGATATACCGGTACTATGCGGATCACCAAAAGAGTAATTATGTACTAAATAAGTAATAATAATGATAGCATTATAGAAATCTTTATTAATATATATATATATATATATATATAGTATTATTATATAAAACTATTTGTATGATTAAATAACAAAATTTATATAATGGTTCGATATTGTTTATAGGCATATGCCTAGCACATTTTCATTTTGCATAAATCCAAGTACTCTTCTAATTCGCACACAATGGATGTAATAGAACATCAAGTGAAACTCAATATTGCATATTATTTAAATTTCCTCAAATGTTTCACAAGATTGGCTAAAGTATCTACATATTTTCAATCTAATTTTATATCGTTTTTATAAGGTCAATAGATAAATATTAAACGACAATAAGAAAATTGCATTAAATGTAATCCCTTGTACATGCGGACATTCATTAGCATTATTAGGAAATAAAATGGTTGATTACAGATATTCATTGCATTATTCTAAAGGTGTTACATAGATACATCCATTTCTCTATTAGATGTATTAAATTTTACAAGCGGATTAAAAATAATCTGTTTTTTATATTAAATTTTATTGAGTGCCTGATCATGATAAAATTATAAGTTTTTATTATTGGTATATGAGATTTACGTGGTTATTTGTACAAGTTCCTATAAAAAAATATATTTGACTTTTTAAGTATGATTTAGGTATATTAAGAATGATTATTAAGTTCATTAGATATTTTTTTGGTTCCATATAATTTAGCTACAAAATTTGTAATAGAGTTTGAAAATATTTATCAAATGAACATAATTTAAATAATTTATCTATCAGAATGTACACAAGCCATCTATTTTGTTTACAGATTGAAATTTTAAAGGATATTTTAAAGTTTTATGTTTATAATTAAATCATAATTATAACATATTTAATTTCACTGTACTATTGTTTTTCATGGTTATTAATTATTCTATTTGAATATTGTGTCATTTAATCAGTTTATCTCTCAACTATTCTCATTCTTAGAATCGAAGCAACTCAAATAAATTGCAAATATTCCGAAAAGTCTACAATCTTCGTGGAATCTTCGTACAATTGTGTATATATAAATATATATATATATATATATATATATATATATATATCGATTAATAATATAAATTTATTTGTTTACTAGAATTTATAGTTTAAAAAAGTATTAAAAATTTGAATATAATTATAGGAAAAAAATCAATTTGAGTTCAACGTATTATATCTATAAAATTTTTTAATTGAAGATTGCATATTCTGATGGAAAGATAATTTAATTTAAAAAATTTCATTGCGTAATATTTACAATAAAAGGCAACATCAGAAATTTGAGTAAAATTTCTCTTTATCCTTTAGTGGCTTCTTATTAGGCACTTATAATTTTACAGTAATTTTTTGAAAAATATATTTTTTTTTAATTTAAAATAATATTAAAAATATAATGAAAGGCTCGTAAATATATGTACACAGTTGATTGACTTTATCTGTATATCGATACTATTATTTCAAATGTAAACGGTGAAAATACAAAAAGCAAAACATTATCGTCATAGATAAATAGCTAGTACACTCTCACAAACGATGTCCTTATATTTTCTTATTAAAAAATATTTAAAGTCAAATTTCATCTTCTTCGAGTTATTAATATTTCATTTAATGAAATAATCTAAAATCTCTTCAAATTAATAGATTTTATTTTGATAATTATTTTAAATAAAGATAAAATAGTTTTAATAACTGGATATAAGAAAAATTGAACATTAACATATTAAATGCTGTCGAGTTTATATTACAAATTCTTAAGAACACAATTTCACATTAACTTATTGCTTCATTAATATCTTTCATCTTTCCTGCTAAACAACTGCCTAGTAACTCTGGAGTTGATAAGTCTTCATGAATAGACTTAATAAGTTTTTGAACTACGTCTCTAAGTAACTTGGTATTCTCGTAATACCTGGGCTTCCCTTTGCTCATAGCGATACTAAAAGTACAAATTGTCAGCTTCGTGTGTTTCAAATTTTACCCTCTAGAACATTTTTCATGAGAAATTTATAATATCAATTTCGTTATATCCAATATATTATTATCATAAATAACTTCATAATATAACGATATATTATTTATTACTGCATAAATCATGCAATCTGTAATTACTTATCACATTTTACTGTAATAGATGTGCATATGTTACTTTCAAATTATAAACACGCTTTATCTGAAAAATAGTTTTAAAGATTTTTTTGTCGCTATTGAATAGTTGAAATAGTTGAACGCATGTCTTTTTTTAATTGGCTTTGGCATTTATTTTATCATGCTTAGCTCATTTCTTCTTGTACATTTTCTTCAGTTCTTTAAACTTTTACCTTATCTTATACCATCTACTTTAAAATAGCTTAGTCCTGTTATTGAATTTTTAAGGGAATCCTCTATTTTCCGCTGAAATTTTTTATCGCGAATCATGACACGTATTTTTTTTTTTTTTTTTTTTTTTTTTTTTAAATTCGTAACAAGATAAAGAATCAGATATTCTTTATTGTAAGTGTCACAGCATTTATTGAAACTCTTATAATGTAATTGATTTTCTCAGTATTGCAGTAAACAACATTAATTTCAGCCTTGATCGATTCTTAGGATTAATATTTTAGGAATTCGTAGGAATACGACAATATTCTCGCACATACAATACGATAATCATAATTCACGTTCACTTAAAATCCTAGTATTGTGAGACTTCTTCCAATAAATGTAATATTGTACACTTGACAAATAAACCTTTTACCGTATAGTAAACAAAGTGCTAGAAGCACGTCAACTTACTTTAATGCGACATAAATTTCAATTGAAATTCGCATAAAAATATTTTTCTGTTGAATAATAGGTCAACCTTTGAACAAGGCTTTTTTGACTGACACTCGTGTATATGAATTACATACTTTCCGTCACCTTTTCCATTCAATGAAACCGCTACGGTAAACACCTTGATGTCAAAATGACTCTAAACATACTGACGGATTTTCTTGCATGTGTATATATTTTTCTGCCTATAAGTAAACGTACCGACGGACGTTTCTGTAGTATCGAATAGATACCGAACGAGCGAATACACAGAATTGACCGTTAGGAGGTCAACACTAACTCACCGGTGCCCGAGTGTCGATCGCTAAGGTCTCAAGCACACAATCACGTAACTTCCTTTTATGGCACGAGTCATTAGTAGTTTACAAAAAACTTCTACTTTAAAATCTTTGGTTGTTTTTCAAGCTTCTGTCAAAAACGAAAAGATACAACTTTTAAGCTTATCGCACTATGTCTCTATGGAATTTAAATTCAAATTTTCTTGACTCAGAAAATGCACTCTTAGTACTTGTTTATAATGTTCATTTTACTTTCAAATATTCGTTATGTATTGTCAAATAAATAAAAGCAGGCAATTGTTAAATTAATAAAATGTATCAGACAGAGGCGTTATTCGCTTTATTAGAGTTTCAAATACTAAGCAGGAAACATCTGGTCTATATTTTTTCCTAACCCTAATCATTGTTTTGTACCCACGTTAATAAGATACAAATTTGCAAGCTCTATTACAGATGCTTATAAAGCTGTAAACATATGTGTGCCGTGGCCCTTATTCGAGGGTCTTGCTTTCCTTCCCCTTGTTCCTCCGCCTACCATTACACAATCTGCAATCTCTCTCTCTCTCTCTCTCTCTCTCTCTCTCTCTCTCTCTCTATCTCTCTATCTATCTATCTATCTATCTATCTATCTATCTATCTATATATCTGTCTATCTGTCTATCTGGCTTACACATTCACCGACTCACTCACTCTCACATGCACTCGCTTGATGGAGAAAATTGGCGTGGCCTGGCCTCGCCCTAGTTCTCTTTCGACATAAACTACCCCCTCTCCCGCTCTTCTTTTTTCTCTCGACCATACATGTATATTTTCGTCAACCCTTTATGCAATGCACAACCCTTCTCCTCTTGATTCCATCCCTAAGCACATTATGTAGGTGCAGTGAGAAAACTTTTTATCATCGATGGCCACCTTTTTCTCCCCTTTGTTTTCCTTTATCCGCATTGCATAGTTTTACTCCGCAGAATACTATATTTTTCCATCTAATTTTTTTGCCCTTAAAATTTTATTAATTTATTTTTGGTGGCATATTCTATGTAACGAGAAATAATATTAATTCTGTATTAAAACTTAACCGTTTCCATCATTTTTTTATCACGTTTTTTTTATCATTTCTCAAGCTTTTGAATGAAAACTGAATGGATCGCAAGATAATATAAATTGTTTTATAATTAACAATGAAAAGTGAATGTAGCCTTGAGTTATCATTGTTTCACTAAATGTAACATTTAAAAGCCTTGTTGAGATAATAGGGTTGATCAGTAAAGTCGGGCTCGTCATTGTAAAAGACGCCGACAATGTTGGCCATTTAATAAGTATTTCTTTACTTCTGGTAATTGATGTACACTAATACTCGTCATCGATGCATAGATCACAATTCAAAAACGATAGGTAAATAGTACGTTCTGCAATTTGTTGATGATAGTAGGCAAATATAAGGAAGAGATAGTAGTACTAATTTGCATCGACTTTATTATAAAGGATCTCGAGCCTGTAGGACTAATACGAATGTAGTTGGTTCGTATATAAATTTGTGAATAGTGAAAAAACGAAAAGACTAGCTACAGGTATCGAAAAACTGAAATATGTAAATATTGATTAGGACTAGAGACCACACCTAAGCTTGTGAAACTACTTTACGCAATGCTCTACTTTAGCGTTGACATCGTTAAAGCTGCACGGACTACAACAGAATACCACACCTAAGCTCATAAAACTAAAAAGCAGTCCACTTGATACTTGTCAATCATTGATAATCTCTAGCTAGGACATGATGAATTCAATTCTGTACCGTATCTTTCCATGTTTTCAATTAACAAATAACTTTTTTTATAAATATCATTGAAAGATAAATTTATTTTACACAATATTCAAATTGGTGAGGCTAAAAGTTTCATAGATTATTTTGTATACAATATTTTGTATGTAATGTACAACAGCCACAATTAATCAATTCATGATAAGCTAATGCGTAAAAAGAACTTGGCTGGAATAGGCGCTTTTCATTGTTTATTTACATATTTTACATTTAATCCACCTTGCTAATCATTCATATGCATTATTGAAATCCTTTACTCTATTTATTATTTTAATTCGAAATACAGTTGTTATCTTATTTCACACACGCTACTAAAAAATTCTGTAATAATTGTGCTATTCGCCCCTATAATTACTCGTATAAATTATTTTTATTTTAAAAATTACCTTCGTTTTATTGTATAATATCTATGATAGAGTGTAGTGTAATACGTATACGTGTTAATGAAAATAATAAAATCTTTTGACGTTATGAATTGTATAATATTGATAATTCTTGTAATTTGATAATACGAGTATCTTGATTCTTATGCATAAATATAATTGCTTACTTTATAATTGTTTATTTTATATACATAGAATTTTTTCTTACATACGTATTTTATTTTATTTTAACATATTTTTGTAAAATAACATAATTAGTAGCCAAAGAATACATATAAAAATCCATTACTTTTTAATTTTTTATTCTTACGTCCACTTTGAGAAAAAAACTCGCTAAAATTTCTTATTTGCAAAGGAAGAACATTACGATCCCAAATTATATTATTTTATAGTATAATAAAACTAATTTATAAACTCATTATGCATACATATTAAAGTTACATAAATTTTATTAATAATAATTTAAGATATTTAATTTGAAAACAGAGTAAAATTTTTCTTAAATTAAGTACTTTTAATTTAATCAATTCGTTAGCAAATTTGTAAACTTTATAAATAATTTTTTTTCCAATATGCTACAAATAGAAATAATATAAATTTATCTCATTAAATTCTTTATAAAAATATTAGATATACGATATTTCTGAAATTTTTATTTCTTAATTTGTTTTACCTAGGCTACATTTTATGTCAAATTTTTAAGATTTAAGCATTATATTTCCTTCATATACCACGAGTTCTTTTACTCTGTAGTTAGTTAAGCTTTATTGCAGTAGCTTTAGTATATGATAATTTAATTCAATATTTTAATTTACCGTTGAGCTTTATACAGAGCGAATGCGATCAATGGACATTAATTTGAACAATGGAAGGATTTTTTATTGCATCGTATTTCTAAAGATTCCATTGTATAAAAGATAGTATTATAAAGTGTATTATAATGACTGTATTATAAATTTACAGCTTTTCAATGATAATAAATTTAAACAATAAATAATTTTTATAAGTATGAACATAAATGCAAATGATAACTTTTAAAAACGACAGAAGCCTTTGGCCGTGTAGGATATATATAATAATATTATAGGTGAAAGAATTTTTTGTTATATTATGTATAATTAGTTGAATATTTGACGTATAATTTTAATGAATGAAAAAATGTGAAGTTTGTTTGCGAAAACTTTTTTTAATAAACGATAATTTTTTGTTTTTTGTTTTACTTGCCCATTTCATTTTGTCATGATTATTTTGTCTCATTTTTAAATATTGCATTAGTCAATATTTAAAAAGATAGTCATTATTTTATTTCAAAAATTGATTAAATTTTTCTCAATATGAAAAGTGTTGAACTATTTAAGATTATATCATATTTATATTGCTTGATGTTGTTTGAGTGGTTTATTAAAGAGAACGAATTTAATATATAAGATTGCTTTGTATTTTAAATAATTTGATTAAAAGGTGACTATAGTAAAAATAAATCAATTTTGTTAAGACAAAAAATTATATCTTTCAATAAACAAGACTTTCAAAATGCTTATATTTGAATTAAATCAAATAAATTAGTGTTTGAGACTCTTAAACGAGTATAAATGATTGAGCATAACATAGTATTATGGAAGAATATAACGTAATAAAACAACATATATTCTAATAAATTAAATTTCACTTTCATTTTCTAATAAATTTCATTTATTAGAAAAATTAAACAATTCTCATTAAGCATTACAGCTAATGAATATGAAAAAGATTTTTTTTAAACTAATTTATTAGTAATTATTATCTCATAATAATCATCATAATAAAAATTATGACTTATTCGCTTCATGCTTTGTAGAATTATATATTATCGCAATAAATTTGAATTACGTGTAAATTGATGTATCCCGTTAAATGACGCATGATAGATTGGATATATAGTGTTATGAAAATAGTTAATACTTATAACATTGGATTTGAATTAATTTACTCGAGAATACTATACAAACATCATTGAAAGGAAATGTATTCGATGTAAAGAATTATTTGATGAAAAAGATTTGTGCACAATTGAAAAGCCAAGTATGAAGGAAAAAAAGGAAATATTCCCTTAACGATTTTTCAATAGAAGATTTCACGTGACAATGGGACGCTATTTTACTTAACTCGCAACACAGTGGAAATGACAACAGAAAATGGAACAACAAAGCTCGGCAAGTGTATACGCGATCATTCTTTCCCCAATGGTCCTTTTCTATCTTACTCTCTCTCTCTCTCTCTCTCTCTCTCTCTCTCTCTTTCTCTTATTTTCTTTGCCCCGTTACGATATCTGGTCGCCTCTTTCTTTTTCTTGAAATCCAACGCCCTCCTTCCCACTCTCAATTTTTGCCCCTTTTCCTCTCTTTCATTTTACTTGACATTATCGCACGATTATCTCGTTACATACCGCGGCCATATCACTTTTCGCACCCGTATAATAAGCCTGGAAGAAGAAGGTCAGGGGAGAATTAGGCCAGTGTCCATTTATGAAATACAACACTAATTACACATTATGGCCAACACATGCGCCGGCGAGACTGTGATATCGTTCAAGTGCCGCGAATAAAAATTTTAAACGCGGTCACATTGTCATTTGCTTTGCTCGCGAAATCGAGCCATATTTAATGCATTTTGATGACATTTGTGCATTTTGAATTTCTCATTCTTTCTTATGTGATGCGAATTTTTCAGTTAATAATAGGTTTCTTAGAAATTGAGTATATTTTGTACATTCGTTGCAAAATTAATTACTCTTCGTCGATTTCTCAATTTTACGAATGGCATCTGAACTGATTTCTCGACGTCTTCTTAATTACTAAATCTTGCAAAATAAAATTCTCAAATTCTTGAAATTTATTATTTCGTGCTTTTATTTAAATTCATTACATTATTTTACTTAATGCTCTAACGTCATTTTTAACTATAAGCCGAATTTGTTATACTAACGCTTCAATATGATCGGGTACATATTAATTCTTCCATACGAGACTGATGTAGCTGATCATATGATTAACAACAATAATAAAAATACGCTATTATATAAATATAAATATAACACAGGCAATATCAAATGCTATTTGATATAAATTTGACAGAAATAAAAATATACATTTGGAGATTAAATTTGTAACGAAATGATGATCATTAAATGAGCTAAAATAAGTCAAGCTGAAGTAATTATTACAAGCATATAGGAATTTGTTACGAAAAATTTATACTTCTACATCTCGGTTATGCATCACTTTTTCTCCTCATTTTGATTCAGAACTAATGACTTTTGGTCCTTCATCTTTCCCCTTTCGTATTTAAAATTGCGCTTCCGTGCCTATTTATCGTGCGTCTACTTCGTTAGCATCATTCCTAGATAATAATACCTGACTTTCATTTCCTGTTTCGTCAGCGAGATGAAAAATTACATTCAAAGCCTCTTTTATAATTCAGGTAGTTAAAGCCAACACAACCTGTTGTCTCGCGATAACTGAAAGGCAGCTTTCCTAACTACGTTCTCTTATCGCCACAGACCCGTGAAAAGCCCGGTAATATCGAGACGTAGGGAGTGCGAGAAAAGTGCAGATGAGAAAGAGGGGAATAAGAAGGAATCCCCGATGCGGCTGCCCGATAAGAACGCACAAGGTCTGACCGACGCATCCGTAGCTTATCGCGCACTCGGCATCTACGAGGCCTAATCTTGGCCATACGTGTGCGTATCACTATAATTTACACTGTGTTCGTTAGAAGGGAATACAGAGGAGTGAAGGAGGGGTAAAAGTAATCGAGACGAACCTTGTGAGACTCACCTACGCATCGCTTTATCGCCGTGGCTATCGTACTTGCGCTCCTACTTAATTTACTCTGAAATGATGAAAGTTTGTATCGTAGAGAAAGGATAGGGGGGGGGATGCATAGAAGTATGTGCGTGATTAAGTGTGCGCGTGTGAGTGCATCGGAAAGGGAGGGAGAGGAATGATTATCGAGTTAAAGGCGTTCTTTTTTTCACGAGCCTACCACGACCGTTAGATCGCATCTTTGCACCTCGAAGAAATCTCGTTGATTAAAGTATTTTTATGAATTGAATATGTAAATTAAGAGAGAGAGAGAGAGAGAGAGGGAGAGACTATGACTGTATTAAATAGAAAGCAAATACTATTAGACAGACTTATTGATCAAACATTAGTGCTTGGTCTATTACTCATAAAAGGAAGTCTCTTGAATATATTGCATCATATCCATGTTAGTTGAATTATTGACTTCATTCTACATTATTTATTTCAGTTTATTCATTGAGAATGGCAGTGCTATGAAGAGTCTTTATATTATGAATTAGGATTTGGACATTACCGAATGTTCATGTTTCCCGTTTGAGCATATTATAATTCTCATAAAGTACTCAAGTTAAAGATATTATTTTAATATAAATATGCTTTCGTCTTGTAATATACAATGAATACTAGAACTATTTTACTAAAAATAGATTAAAATAGACACGCTATTATAATCATTTATATACTATGAGTGAAAAGTAATTAAAATTTTAAATGTCAAATCTTCTTAAAATTTAAAAGAAAATTTACGACTGCGGTTTTCAATGTTTTAAAGGCTTTATAAATTTTAAAGCCTTTTTATTTTTACGTTATAAACATTTAATGGCTATTTTGCGCATGTTATTTATAGGAAAACAGGTTTCTAGAATTAAACTAATTAAGGCTAATTTATTATGAAAAATAATGTATTACTTTTAGGATTCCTGTCAGTTAATAATATCCTTGGGTGTTGGAATAAGAATATTAATCAACATTTTATAATCTCAGTTATATTACTATAGTCATTGGTTAAAATAAATGAACTCGACTATGAACTATCTTGATTTGAACATAAAAAATAATTAAAGAAATATTATTTATAAATCTTTTTTCAAAAATACAAGTGTAGTTGGCAAGATGTCATATAACGCTATATTTTATTTTATCAAAGACATATAGCCTGAATGAAAAGATAAAACTGTACTCTAATTCATTACTAGACAGTAAATTGACCATTTAAGCAAAGTAACTTAATACTTTAGTGTGTGTCACCGTGTAAGAAAAATTTCTTCATTCTCTTTACGATAAGCTCCAAAGGCAAATTCCTTTCCTTTAGAAAATTATCATTAATTATTATTTCTTTATTTACGTTCTTGTTTCCTCAGTAAATAATTTAATTAATTATAATTTAAATCATAATTGAAAGTCTAAGAGATTTTAATTTTCTTACTAACACAATACGAACGTGGATGGCAAAATATTATATAGTTTATAATAATTGATATTCATAGTCTAAAGTATACAATATTTACAATGTAAAGTGCCTTCTTTTTTTATTACATTTGTATTAAATATTTTGCAGAATAATTTGGCTCAATGCACTTTAAAGAAATGATAATTATAAAAGAAAGATGCAACTGTAAAATATTGTATAGTTTTGTACTTCTCTAGTGTAAAATTAAATTGAAAGTATTAAGACCATCGTCTTGATCTTTCATAGTAATTAGCAATAACATATAAATATGCATTATTACCCATTTGTCTGTTCAATATATAATAAACTACGAGCGTACCAATGTTTAAAAATACAATTGCAGGTGTCCCACACTTGCATACATTGTAGGTCCGTAATCGAATCTAGAAATCGTCGTTCTCTTTTTTCTCTCTTTTATATACGTGCATACGCCCTCGGGGGGGGGGGGGCACAACCTTTTTTGTTACTTCACGGCCGTTTAAAAATGAACTCTGTTCGGGCTTCCGTAAACCGAACGCTAGCGATCACGATGCATGCGAACGATGCGACAAACAGTGCTGAAATCACTTACGTAACAAATATCATTGACTTCCGTAATTTATGCATTGGATTTCTTATTGAGTGAAGCAAACAATCAAATTTTTGTAAATCTATGACAAAGCATCGTGGATTTTTCGTGTTTCAACTATTACGCCTGACTAATAAGAGTCCAGTGTACGCATGTGTGTGAGGTAAGAAGATTTTATTCGGTCGGATTGAAATTAAAATGAAATTTAATCCTCTTACGATAAAATTTGCATATTTATGTAATGAAGTAATTTCTATTCTGGACTTATACTTTAAATTTCATATAGGCTAAAGAGAACGTATTTTCTTTACTGTTGTGGATGCGCTAAAATTATAAGAATGTTTAATTCTCATGTATAGTGTACGAAAAGATATTTGTACTTGCAATTTGTACTTACTTTCAAAAACACATTTAAATTTTTAATGTCTATATTATTTGTATAATTAGATCTTATTTATTTACCATACAATTTGTGGTATTATGCATTCTGCAATCATTCTACAATCTGATACAGAACTAGATTGATCAAAGGTTATATAAAAAGAATGAAAACTTTAAGAAATTTTATTATTTTATTAAATATAAAGCGACAATGTCATGATAATCAAAAATTATAGCTTGCATTATTGAAAGCAATCGTATAGTATTCCAATATACCAATGTGTCAATAAGGTAAAAGAAAAAATTACTTAAGTAATAGAAATAAGAAGCACGATATAAATTAATCAACTCATTCAAAAGTTATTATTTCACTGTTAAAAACACCATCTTATATAATAAAATATTCTCATTTTTATTGTATTTTTATTGTAGAAAACTGATAAAGCCTTTCAATTTATTATTTCACTGATTATAATATAAGTTATAATTTATTGGACAGTCATCGGTCAGACGATAATCCAAATATTTTATCAATTTATTAAAAAAATTCTTGGGCTCTGTACAGAGAGAACATTTTATAAAAATATTGATACTTTTTATCATAATCATATTTATTGTAATATTAATTTTTTTAGTACAATCTATCATTAGTTATATTTATTAACATTGTACGCGTAATATGTTTAAGCATTTAAAATAAATAGGTTTTTCTTTATTACGTAACTGTAATTTGACTTCTTAAATTATTTAACAATTAGATATTAAAAGACACAACTCTGCCAGTGTTTTTATCCTGCGTTATAATTTTAATTGTAATTTGTTTTTACAAATTATATCTTTCAGAGTAATATTTACTTTTGTGTTTGTGACATTTATCGTTTTAATTTAAATTTAAAATCATAAAAATTTTGGTGATGTAAAGTACATTACCTGAAATTACATCTTACTTTTTAGAAATAATTTTAATGAAGTTTGGGTTTCACATACTGATTAGTTGTATATAACTTGTTCTTGAAACAAATTTTTGATATCTAATATAATGACGGGCTAAAATAGATAAATTTCAAAGTAATTTATGTAAAAAATATAAATACAATATTTTCATAATTATTTATATCATGTAAATAATTTTTTCTATTTATAATATGATCTAAAAAACGAAAAAGTAAATATAATGAACATAGTCAAGTATATGTATAAGTTATGTTATTTTTTTCAATGCCAGTTAAATGTACACAATTCGCATGCGACCACATATAAAGGTATAAATACATATTTAAATCTATTTTATGGACATGATTTTATAATATAAAAGTAATTTAATATAAAGAATTTTACATTATATTTAAGTTGCATTATTATTTATATTTATAATTGTATGAAATATTAATTTCTATCATACGATATGCGTAACATATAACGTCATTTTCAGATAAAATGAGAATTTATCGATTTTATTCACTTTTTCATATTTTACGAAATGTCTTTTCATCTACTAATACTTGTATATTTTCTGAAAAAATTTTCATTACAAATGCTGCCAATTATATTGATAGCTTATCCTAAATTTAGAATATTACTCGTTTCGTCTTTTACGTATCTCAAAACTTTTTATACTCATTGAATAATACTCTAATTTTAAATAAATATAATAATCAATAAACGCATAATTTTATATCAAGTTGTACGGAAATTTGCAGCTTACAGTTTGAAACTTAAGTAGTGTAGTTTAGTTATTTTAAAAAATTCTCTGTAATTTGTTTAGAAATTGTTAAACAAAATCTACCAAATAATCTTCAACTTTCCAAAGCCTGTATCCATCTATTACTGCTTCTTGGTTATCAATTCCAATGAAATAGATTATTTTCGTGAAAATCGCCCGACATTGAAACAATGTAAGAGAAAAAGTACGAAAATTTTCCAGAGTCTTCTTAGCAGAGTACTTACCATTTCAAACTCTTCTTTTCTTTAACATCTTTTCACTAGGTGTTAGCAGAATGCGGAATAGAAATTTTAATCTGTACAAAATTATTCATACTTTGATGAAGAATAGTAGAAAAAAGTAAGAAATGAAAGCTATCGGTTGTATTTTTGTTGTATCGGTTGTATTTGTTCGA
Source organism: Ceratosolen solmsi marchali (assembly GCF_000503995.2). NCBI lineage: Eukaryota > Metazoa > Arthropoda > Insecta > Hymenoptera > Agaonidae > Ceratosolen > Ceratosolen solmsi. The sequence goes on along the minus strand of NW_011948419.1, from coordinate 3,177,559 downwards.
ATATCACAAGACTAAATGCATAAATTGAATTTGTCTAATTCTCGTAAATGTATATTTTGGTGTATATGAATTTAGATATATTCATTTTGTTTAATTAAAGAACTTTATCAACTCCCATTGCACATTAAAAAACTGTTATAGATTTATCGAAAAGTATTTTGAATCTTTCTCTTTTTCTTTGCTCGTTAAAGCTAAATACGTAACTAATTATTTATAATGTAGTTGTTTGCGCGTTTCTTTATCATATGTAGACGTAATCGTCATCATAATGGTCAGTAACTTTTAATATACAAGATTTTACTTTGAAGGTACGATGTGAAAGTCTTTTGTCGAGTATTTATACAATAGAGTGAAAATTATCATTGAACAGGAAAAGCTTAACAAAAAATTAATACATAGATTAATATTAAAATATTAAAATAATAGAAAAGAATACAATTTAATCAATGTATACAAAATAATTTTGAGAGTTTCCATTTAATTAAATAGCGAAAAGGAATATTAGTTGTTATAAAATCTAGTATAGAGTTTACTTTTATACTAAGTCTACGTATAATAATTGTGTTCTTAACTAGTAAATTTAAGCAGCTGATGAATATTTAAGTCATCCTTCTATTTTCTATTGTTGATGGGAGCAAGTACCCTTCAGATAGTAACAATGTACCGAGCACCGTCTCCCTACTTGTCTTGTTAATTAATATTTGTCATTTGTTAAATATAATAACATGGAAATAAACTAGTATTTATAACAAATAGCTATTATTAAAAATTTTAATTTATTTGATCTATTATCTTATAAAATCATTTTTTCAGATAATTTAACAACAGTACAAGTATATTATGAAACAAATATTGTATAGACATTAGTTAAGGAGAATAATTTTTATGATATTCTATTGATATGCTTAGAATAGATAGAATAATAGTAAAGATAATACTTATGAAATCGTATATTTTTATAAAGATCAAATAATTATTTTTAATAATATGTATCACAATATTTTTTTATTCATATTGACTTGATTTATATTGACAAAATATTTGTACTTTTTATTAATTTTTTTTATTTCAATGAAGTAAGAATATTACATTCATATTTACATTATAGATTATCTATCTATGTATTATATGTTTATGATATATGCATTTACGCTATATGTTATAAAAATAATACTAAATCCAGTGATAAATATTAAAACATCATGGCCTAGTTTAATGATAATATATATTATATTATCACCTACTGTTTTGGGATTCAATCATTTATCGGTGAATTTTATAATCCTAAATTCAAGTTTAAAGAAATTTCGTGACTATCGCAATTTATTGTCAGATCAATGTTCAAAAATAAAGGAATAAGTTATTCCACGATCCAAATTACTGTTCACATTTGATTGATTAAGATTAAATGTTGAAAATAATTTTTCTTATTATATTTTTATCAAATGTCTTTTTATGGAAGCGTATCTACATTCAAAAAATTTTCATAAAAAAAAACCATTATCATTGCATTAATCATTTAAATAGCTTCATCATATAAGAACATCATCATCAAAAAAAAAAAAAAAAAAAAAAAAAAAAAAAAAAAAATCTGCCATTAAAGCATTATTTTTCTCATATAAAAATACACATAAAATACTCAACGTATCATTACATTCTTTCTCAAGCTATTAAATATAAACACATTAATTTCCATCTACCAGCTATTAGAATATTGTAAAAATATCTTGATAGTCACAAGTTGTGGAGCAATCGAGCAGACAACTAGAGCCATTGATACGCCGTTACATATGTATTTGTAATTTCGCAATTCCTGATTATGCAAATCAGGTGTGTTTGACATTTGGGGTGTGCTCGCTTCATCGCCTTAAGGAGGACGAATGAATAATGATGGAGTTGTGGGGAGAGCTTTTTCGTCGAATACCACTATCTCTAACGGAAAGCTAAGGGACGCAAAAGTCGTGTAGCTCCGCTCCTTCTCAGCAGTCGTTTCCTGGTTTATTTACCGCTTGCGTCGCACCGGATGCGCATTTTTGTCGCATTCCCATGCATAATATGCGTACTTCGACTTCCCTCTTATTATTCTACAACGTGAAATAGGGAGGGAGCCACGCGCACAGCATTTCCTTTTTCCTTCTTCTTTATATCTCCGACGAATGTTCTCGTTCTAGTTAATTGCGTGCATCGTGCTCGACGCCTCAAGGTATTTTTCAAATAGTTATATAAAAACAATATGTACAAGAAAAATGTATAGGATTCTCTTCGGTTGACTATCTGGCTATTAACATTGATTAAAAGACTATTTGTTGATTAACTTGTTAGAAATTATTCTTTACAATTTTGTTCCGGCATTTAATAATGTAGTAATGAATATTTTATTTAAATATCAACAATAATATTATTACGACTGGAAATTTATAAATTAAATAAATTAATAAAAATATATATAAAAATCTGTAGCTTTGGTAGGTTAATTTATTACTAAATTGTACTTTATTTAGTTTCTAAATGATCCCCGAAACTACTCGGTTATAAAAGCTTAAATTTTATAAATAAATAAAGAAATTTTATGAAATTGTTAACATTAAAGCTGAATAATATTTTTTAAAAATTATGCGCAATTTTTATTCATATTACTTGCGCTTACGTCTCCTAATTTAACAAAAAAATCTAATTATTTAAAAATTTATATGATAAAATGTACAAATATAACGATTAAATGTGACTAGAATTAAAATAGAATTAAAATAATTGAAATATTGGTACAAAATATAAACGAACGCTGGTATGATATTATTTAGTAAATCATTAAATATATGCACATTATGGGAATTAAATGAAAAAACTTAAATAATAAAATAATATTAACATTTTAATAATATTTAACATTTAATATCATATCCAAATGATAAATGTACAGTAGTTAATTCATATACCGTGTAGCGGAAATGCAAGCGAGCCTATTCATATTTATGTTATAAATGTGTATTGTTTCAATACTCGCAAATGCGCATGTAATAAATAAATGCAAAAAGTAAATATTCCGAATGGTTTAAAAAAAAAAAAAAAAAACTCTTTAAATAGTCAAAATCAGACACAACAAGACTTTCTATCAATACCAAATATTTCAATAATAGTAGCACCTGAAATGCACATAGTATCACGCAAGCAGCCTGATTTATCATTATTGATGGTGTTGCATTACACAAATCTCAGAAAATACAGCCTCCGCTTTAAAATAAGCTATCGTCCCTTAGATACAGCATAATGTTCGCATTCATTCTTGTACTATAAATCAAGCAAATAAATAAAATTTATTAGGTAAGCATTAAGTCTTTATGTCATTAACTGCATGTGTATGTTCGTAAATAATAAAATAGTTGGAGAAAACGGGAAATATAAGCGTACACATAATTATTTACGATCTATTTGTAAGTGATGGCAAGTTAGGACATGTGCTTTGCTGATGAAAACTGTGATAAAATTAAGTAGAGACTAATTATCAGTGTAAATAATATCAGAACGAGCACTCATTTCGTTTGAATTATATTCGACGTAGATGTTTACCTACATTTCGGATAAATAATTTTAGTTATCAACAGAATTATATGCTCATTTGATAGCGTAAATTATTGTTGCTTTCTTTGTCACAATTTTACGATTGTCACTATTTGTAAAAAGACTTAAGTTGACGCACATCCAAATTATGTTTGTCTGCACAGATATCGCGAACTGCATTACTTTAAGATCGATTTTTAACAAATTAATTAACGTTAATATTTAGAGGGTGGGAGAAAAGGAAAAAAATTCCTTTCCTCTATACGCTACGCAATAATTATTCAAATTATTCGAATATTAAATTATTCAAATTACATCACTCTCGACAGAGATGTTAAAGTTTTTTTTTCAAATGCGTGTGTCATACCCGCTATTCACCATGAAGCGTTGTAGCTAAAATGCTACAACCACATATAATCTAAAATCAGAAAATTAGCTTATCGAGATAAAATAAATAGTTGAACTCGAGTATAATGACTTTCTACATTCAACCGAATTTCCTTTTTAAATAGTGCCATTCAAATGACACTATGACAGTGCAGACGCAATGCAGAGTTTTTAGCCTCCTGTGTGATAGTGAGGCTGTAGTACACTGGGGGGGAAAGCTAATGACGTGGAAGCAAAAATACGAATTATACAAGATGCTTGTGTCAGTATCAGCACTTAAGACACTTAGCGCCGATGCGCCATTTTTTTTTAATAAATCGGTGGCACGTGGTGGACGTATTTCGACATTGTAAAACCAACGAAGGTCGAGACGAGAAAATTGGACTGTGGGCCAGTTATTCACGACGGCGACTGCTTGAGAAATTAATAATACTATCAGAAGTGTTCACAGGTGGTATCTCATATCGGCGTGCGACAGCAGTCCGCAAGCAGAAATAATGAGAATAACAGTCCGAGGTAAGCGAAACGAGGGAAACCGACGAATGATTAATGCGACGCTGCTTCTCGGGATCTCGCTCATACCCGCAACAACGGACGCCCACGCACTCCCTCGTTCCTTCTCTTCTTCATTTTCTTCTTCTCCATATTCTTACTTTGCTGCTTCGCCTTCCTCTTCTTCGTGGCGCCGTCGCACTGCGCCAAATTAGATAATAATCCTTTAAAGCGGCGCCCGTGCAAAAAGTCCCCTCGGCACTCTTATTCTGACCTTCGCGCTCTTTTGCACGGTGGCGCTTCCGCGGTCGCTTTATCACGGATTCCATTTGTCTTGCGTCATTGCGACTGATAAAAGAACTACGCGACGTAGAAAGTTATTTACGTTTGTGAGCTGACTTTCTTTTCTTTCTAATCGCCCTTTTAGATTATCCAAGGAGCAATTTGCTACTCGCTTACTTAATTTATGCGTACCAATTGATTGGATTTGTTACTCTCTGCCAGTCGGCTTGAGTCTGCTCGAAAATATATTAAGAGAAAAAAATAAACAATGCTTCGATGTGTCTAATTTAAGCTCTATCGAATCATTTATATACGTTATTCATCTACGGATTCCAGCACAAAAGAATTAAATAAAGAATTTACTTCGCTGCACATTTCTCATTAGGAATGTCGTATAAATTTTAAGCATTGAAAATTGGATTTATTCAGGTAAAGCAATTATCAAAATCCGTTATGTTAAATTGTTTAAATTTCTTTAATCAAATATTCCTTTGAAAATATTGCACCACCAACTCATGAAAACAAATGGCTCGTTGCAAGTTAAAGAAGAGAAAATAGAGTTTTACATTGGCGTCCAATAATCATGCATTAGAATTATTTATAAAATTGTTACTCTTATTTTTTATGATATGCAAGCTTTGTATTAGATATAATTGTCTATTAAATCGATTTAAAATTCATTTAACTGCATCCTTCGATAAATTCCTGATAAAGTATGTTTCAACGCAATTTCATTTATTTAATCATGACTTGAACTGCACATGCGGAAAATAATATTTTAGCGAATATATTATAATTATTTTTAATGATATCTAAACATAAAATTAACACGAATACATCGAAATTATTAGCTAGTAATTAATTCAAAACAATTTGTAAATAATGTTTTAATATATATTTATTAAATTATATTATTATTAAATTATATTATTAAATTATATTATTATTAAATTATATTATTAAATTATTTATTAAATAAATATATATTTAATATATATTTATTAAAATATATACATATTAAATTATATTTAATATACATTTATTAAAGGATTAATGCAATTTTTTTTTCTTCTAAATTTTAAAGATTTTTAGATTTTGCGAAAATATTATTGTTAAAATTATATAAAGTAGAAAATTAGACATTGTAACGTAAAAAGAAATAAAGAATTTTAATAATTAAACAAAGATAACTTCGTCGAGATTTAACAATATAAAGTAGAAAGATATTTCATCTTATACCAATTATGACATTGAAAATAGATGGTTGTGACTTTATCAACGAATATACTAAACTATTAATTTTTTAAAGACTCCAATGTTTTGAACAATATGCACTTAAGTAACTTACGTATACTTAATTTAAACCATTTTGAAAAATTATTTTAGCTTACAAATAAATTACTATTCAGTTGCTAATGCTTACAATTCTCAAATCAATAACAGTAATCGTAACTACATTAGCCAGAACTGTCTCTTTTTTTTTATTTATTTATTTATTTATTTTTTCTTTTATAATCGATCTCAATTGCTCCTTAAGCTGAGAATCAATTGAAGTATAGCAATAAAAATGAACTCTCGGAGAAGCAATGCATTCGAATAGACGCCTACCATTAATCCTGAGCAAGTTCGCAATCGAGAACTTATCGTCTTAGCTGTAAGAAAAGGTAATCTTGACTGGAGATCAAAATAGAGGCACTCAACCGAGCTAGGAAACTTCGCGAACCCCTAGTCTATGAAAAATCGGTCGTCGAATTTGGCCAAAAGAAAATTACACAGAACCGCATTAGTGAATTAGCACACGAGTTTTTTTTAGAATATCCAACCCCTAGGAGCGTTTGATTCATCGATGCCGCATAGTATCAAAACGCCGTCCCCCTCCCACACTTTATTAACTTCTTCTTCTGTTTCCTGTCGGCTGGCGGGCAAAGCGTCACTGCGGGACATAAGGAAGACGCTGCTTCCGAGTGCAAATTTTCTGAGGGTCTGTCACGGAAATTGTGACGCTCTTGACATTCCCCGGTAATTTTTATAAATTTCATATTATGTGTACTCGCCTGATCTTGCACTTCCATTCCTTCTTGACTATTGTTTCAAAACTGTTTTTAAAAACGCATTCTTATTTGCATAACACAGCTACGTGAAGATTATATAATGCAACATTTATTTAAAGTGATCCAATTATATTTCTGGATAATTGTCTCTGTTTATAGTTAAAGTCATTACATTATTGATATTTTTATTTCAGAACTATTGTGAAAATAATATATTTTAATTTGACTACATTTAAATTATTATTTTTAGTTAGTGTTAAATCTTATAAAATTTATCTATCTTTCTATTAAAAAAAAAAAAAAGTACTTTAATGATATTATATATTGTACACTAACTAAGATATAATTTTGTGTGAATACATTTGAAAATTCATATGCATTAATAAATTTCATAATCCATTAATTTGTAAAATTTCGTTAAAAAACTTTCTACACAATATGTTTAAAAATGTAAAGTTAGATTTTAATTGATAATAGAATAAAGCAAAACAATTATTATATAACACATTACATAATGTGTGTCAAAATAAACTAATCAGTTAACTATTGTGAAATTCATTTGTTTTTATTTTTTTTACCGAATGGTTACTATTTGTTATAATTAATACTGCAAATTAATAAAATTTTTCATTGCGATTTAGAAATTATAGTCGAAAAAATTATAGTAATATACAGTTTTACAATTAAATACTTTATTTTTGAAAAAAAAAACATCTTAGCGTAAAAGGAAGAACAAACAAATGTGCGAGTGAATCTGCCGTGGAATAGAAATGGCAGGTGGAGTAGAATGACAGTGAAACAAAAATATGTATGATGTTTATTCTTACGATGTCGAAAAAATCTATTTCAAGTTGCTTTATTTGAAAAATCTTTATAAAAAGTCAATGGAGAAGCGATTTAAATCAATATTTGAATTTACAATTAAAAGGCACTTTTCTTTATCACGTAAAATATCACACGTCATATTATTTCAGCTATAGCAATAAATGATTACTATTTAATATTGCATGAAAATATATGAAAATCCTTGAATCGATCAATTAATAAGAAAATGAGTTGCAGCCAACTCTATAAATAACTAATTAATAAAGATAATAAATCTTTGAATAACCGTGTCTAATTTACATAAATTGTTTAATATAATTTTAATCGATCGATCGATCTTATTAAAACTATTTCTATTCGATATTCAATTCTATTCTATCCTAATTGCATCGCGATTATCGAACATTTCATTACATAAAATAAATAATAGAAATTATAAAAATACATAGTCCGCGTATGCTTTCCATATCTAGCCATAACATAATAGCGCTGGCCAATTAACAATTGGAAGTACAGAGTAATTGTAACGGTAAAGGGAAATACGTGCATTAACACATTGGAAAAAGAAGAATAAGAGAAATTAAATCGCTTCCCGGTCTCCCCCATTAACAAAAAATCACTTTTTGCCTTATCTAATGTCACATTCAATGCTTCTTTGTTACATCGAAATCCGAGGGGGATTTTATTTTTTATGAAGTGAAAACCTTCGCTCTCAGAACCTTCTGTTCAAGTAAGTTAAATTCTTTCAGACATGATGATGCTGTAACAATAACAGACGAATTGCAATTCACGATAAATGAGATTACGTGAAAGTGAAATATAGCTAAGCTTAAATTTTAAATAAACTTTCTGAACGTTTATAAAACGTAGAAAATAAATCAACAATTTTGAGAAGTTTGTACACGCCTATCTACATGTTATCTATTGTCTACTGTTCTGTAATTACAATACGTTTATGTACAAAAGTATTTGTATTCTAAAATCAGAAATGACGCACAAGGAATCCGAGAGTAATTATGATGAAGCACAATTTTTAATGTAATATCTTGACTGTTAATTTTTTTTCTCTTATTTTTTTTTTTTTTAATAAAAAGTATTTCATATAAAAAAAATGTATTTCATTTCAATTTAATGATTTATATACAGAGAAAAGTTATTTAGTACAATTGGTTACTGTTTTAAAGATTCTTTTCTCAATCTTCTTTGAACTAAACATTGTTAAACGCAATTTATTTATTTCTATATATACAATATTCTTCAACATCTTAACTTTTATGTTGTTTTATCGATTGATATAAAAGATATGACATTTTTAAAAGTGAAATTAATGGAATTATCCCATGTTTCACCAGATTGGTCGCTGTATCTATTATGTTTATTTTATTATTTACAATATTATTATTTTTCCTTACCGTTACAATCATTATATAAATGAAAAATGTTATCAGTGTGAAAACTATAATTACTATAATATTTTTTTACTATAATAATTAAAAACATTAATTTTCCATTTTCCAACATTAAATTTTAGTAATAAAACTTAGTGTTTATATCATTCGTAATAAGCTATTATACAAGCAGCCTGAGATTATGAAATTTTTTTAGGTGTGATAATAGTTTCATTATTTATATAAATTAACAATTTAAGAATAGCATACTGCTTACAGTATGATTTATTGATTATAATAAAAATAATAAAAATCAAATTAATCTATTTAAACGTACAATCTTTTATCCAATGAATAATATAAAAATGTTAATCACTAAATATTTACTTACTACAAACACTTTACAAGTACAAACACAGTTTAAATATTATAAAATAATGGAAACATCTTTTGTGTTGTTTTTATTTTTTAATTAGCATATCCAAAAGTACTAATAATACATTAATTAATAAATTATACTTCAAAACATGTGATACAATTTACTATTTCAAATTGATACAAATAATAATTATCTCTTCGCTATTTAATTTTCTCTTGATTGCATGCGAATAGATATATCATATTCAAGAAAATCTTATTTAAAGAACATAATAGAAGAATCTTTATAAATGAAACAAATAATTAATGAATAGTATGAGTGGTAATGGGTGAAAAAAATGAATTTTTATGATTTAATTAATAATCACTTTTTTAAGAATATTATTTAATTTTTATTCAAATCTCAACATTTTTAAAGAATATAAACAACTATTATACAAGTACAGGATTTTTAAGTATTCCGATACCAGATAGCATGTACATTCCAAATTTGAATTTCATAAATATCTAACAAAAATTCATTATACATTATTATTGATATTATTTATAATATTATTCAGTTTTTATTATAATATTAAATGACTGCTATTGAAATAATGTTTAATGAAAATAAAGGAACAATCATTAGAAAATGTAAAAAAAGTTTGAAATCTTGACTTATTCACAGTACTTTTTAATTATTATAATGGTATTTTAAATACTTTAAATTTTGTTAAATTAATATAATTTTTATGATAGTGCGTTTTATATAAATGTAAGAGTTATTGGATAGTACATAAAAATAAGAAATCGTATTTGTTTTAAATGAGATTAAAAATATATTCTTTACTATACTTCTATAGCTTAAAAAAAAAATTATATAAATGTGATACATCCTTATAGACTATAATGGCAATGTACTCTAGTACTACTCAATAAACATTAAATAAATATAGTGCTCTTAATAATTCAAATAACATAAATGTATCTCAATAGCTGTAACAGGAATTTCATAAATTATAAAATAATAGCTTGACTAAACCAGTGGAGATCATAAATTAAATATTTGGACTTATTAAAATAAATATCACAGCTACTATCTATGAATTTCTTCAACAGTATATATTTTCTAATTCTATTACTTTAAAATAGTTTATCTAATTACCTTTAAATAGTTCGATATCGTGGAATATTATTATAAAAAATTTGTCTAACTATAATTTAATATACATCATTATTAATTTTTATTTGAATCACAATATTGAGCTGGTAAAGATACTTTGGAATTATTTTCTTTTCGATCATTGTTTTTATTTGTCGTTAGAAGAATGAATTTCTTTTTAATTAAGAAATTTTAACATGAAATAAAATAGTTCTCTAAATTGTTATTATTACTTTAATTTTTTTTATTATTACGTATATTATTTCTTATTTCAATAGACTGCTTTAGACTTAATAAAATTCGAAACATGATTTTGGCAGAGAGAAGAAATGATTTGCTTCAGCAAATTTATAACATAATAATATTTTAAGAATAAATTTCTTGTATATTTAGCATTAAATAATATGTTTTTATTTAATCCATAGTGTCATATAAAATCATTAAATAATTAAATTATATAATTTTTTATTATGAAGTTGTCAAAACTATTTTTTTATGGTAATATAAAAGCTCTGGAGTATCGATAAAATTTTAATTTCTGAAATTGTATGATAAATTTATTAGGAAAATATGCTTTACTGTAGATCATTTATTCGAAATAATACAAAGAGTTATGAGTTATGAGAGCCAATGAGTTGAAGTAGTTGCTTATATACCATTTGATTTTGCCCTTATAAATATTGAAAATATCCTTATCGTCTATTTATACTGCATAACTGAAAATGCCTTATAATCTACATAGAAGATAGCATGGTCCGTGAAAATTATTTAGAATCTCAAATATAATTCGGAATGACTTGGAAGATTTAAACGCTATTCATAAATCACTTAACGGTCAAATAATTATAGTATAAAACAATTTAAAATAAAAGAATTTCAAATTATTTTATCAATTAATATATATGTATATATATATAAATAAGATTAAAATTTTCTCGCTCCTATTTCACATTTGTCAATGATCAAAATAAGAAAAATTAAATTAAAATCTATTAAAAATTCAATTCAATTTATTATATACTTAGTAAGAGCAAATAATATTTATAATAATTTTTCAACTTAAAGAATGTTCTAAGATTATCTATTCCCTCGGTATTAACCGTTATGAAATACTTTTATAGCAATTCGAAACCTCTCCTCACACCCATATATTTAATCGACACTAGCAGTGTAATTTTGTTCCTCTGCGTCTTTTGTCTGTTGAAAACGAAAAACCGGTAACATTGTTATGCATAAGAATTCATCGTAGCCAAACTGGTTTTCTTGAAAAACTGTTTTCCTTGAAATTGCTGATGATAAAGGTTGGCGACGTGCCATCGGATGTATTGCGCAATTACAATATTCATTTGGAATATTTTTGTCACAGGCGTACGTAAGAGCATTATTTTTCTCATTTTTTCTATCGTTAGAGATCTACGGGCGCTTCTTTCAATTTCCAACACGCATACCAACAGAATTTTAAAGAGAATTTCCGGATTTTCAATTCAAATTCAGAGGATGCTGCTATTATATATACCGAGTTTATGGATAGGAAATCTATGTATTTCCAATGAATTTTAGAACAAAAATACAATTTTGGCTCCAGAGAAATTTTCATACTTCATATGCGTTTTTTCATTTTGCAAGCTTAGCAAGAAGCGAACATTCAATTAAGAAAAAGATATATTTAAAGCAATGCACACAGTTATATCCGTGAGTATTTTTTTTTAATAAATATGTGCACAGAATTTGAGTAATTTAAAACAAATACATTCTTTATTCACAATTTAACTTTTTTAGTTGTAATAATCAGGTAATAAACGGTATGGCAAATAAAAAATGTTTAAGCGTATCGTATTTTTAAAGATAAAACACGTGCGAGTAATATTTTTTTAATCTTAAAGCTTTTCGTTATTACTCAGAATATTTTACTACGAAGCATTTAAAACCTTTGTTTTAATCGAAAAAAACACAAGAGCACTGTCTGTCTACTCTCATTAAATATTTTATAATATTACAATACTTTCATTTTTACACTCTGAGCGAATATTCTTCTACACTAATATTATATGAAATTACCATCATTTAGAAAAATATTAAAGAATTTGTCATGAATTATTTTGGTGCTAATATTAATTCGTCTGATGAATGAAATAAAAAAAAATTCTATTTCAAAATGTAGATCAAGCTGTAAGGTTCTGAAACGATATTTATAAGAAAATTTCAATAATATTCCTATTACTTGTAAATACTTAAAGAAATTTTTGTATAAATATATCCCTTACATTACATTTTAAATGAGTTTCAAATGAACATTAAGCAGATAACACAATATATGATAAATGAATTTTTTTTTAAATTTGTTCTTTGCATCTATCGTCTTTTCTATGTTTTGTTACAATTTTTGAAAATTTCTGTATTCAAATAATTTTAGATTTCTAATAATTTTATAGTATTTAAAAAATATACCATTTATCTTATTACAAATATAAAGAATTTTAAAGTGAAGAATAATAAATAAATAAGGTGTGATTTTGTACGAAATTTTGAAAGTAATTAACATAAGTTAATACAAATCATATAAATTAATTATTATTATAACTATAAAAAATAATCGCATATATTATTAGTTAATTTTAATATTTTATAATGCACAATTTATAAATGTTGTTGCTCCAGTATAAATGACGTATAACATAAAATTATAAAGGAAAGAAGATGGCATTAAAAATTGTATGATTAACTGTTTTAAACGCAAATTTGAAAATACTAAATTTCATCGAATGAAATAAAAAATATTCTTTCCAGTAAATATTTCAATGCTTAATAATAACTAATAATTTCATAAGATAAAAAAAAAGTAGATATATTGCATATATCAAAGATAATGGCACTCTGAAATTAATGCAAATATTATTCTTTATAATAGATAAAAATTGTTAACAAATTTTTAAATTGTTTATAATAATAATAATATTTTTAACTTATATTTTTAAGAAAATAAATAGTTATATTAAAATTATTGAAATTAAAATTAAAATCACTATTCTCTAGAAGGTTGATATAAATGAAATACTATAAAAAATATATTATCTTACTATGGATAATTATAATTTTCATCTAAGAGATTATAAATATAAAGTAATGGTTAATCATATGATATTATAATAGATTTTATGAATTTCAATTAAAAGGTAAATGTAATAAATATTCTCCAATATATGTACTGAATCCTGATGAAAATTCTTGACTTTGGTGATCACGTTTTAAATTCTAATACGAAAAATAACTAGTTTAAATAAAAGGATTTATGACTTAATTGTGGCTCTTAAATATTCGAAGGAAAGACTGATTTTTCACATGAATATCCATTCGTAATTTTATCAAGTTTTGGATGCCAACGCTTGTATAAAAACTTGCGTAAATTTAAAAACGATATACAAAGAGTGTTGAATTATTTTTGAAATGTGCTTTAAACATTATTATATTAGCTAGCACTTTGAACTAATAGCATTTCCTTACTATGACAATAAACAATATTTGAATTTTATTTAAGCTTTAGCCTCTTACAATGCACCTTTGCAGTGATATTTTATATATCCACAATTTCACACTGCTTTTCTTGTCTTTTATTCCATATAAGGCTCGTTAACGTCGTATTTGTTGTTTGACAAGAAAAGCACGTATTTGCCGCTCAAGAGGTAAGCTAAATCGTCGACTCAGAAAAGCTTATATACCTCATGATCTATATGTTTTCTCATCTTTATCATTGACATTATCTTCTTATATTCAGCTCATTAATACACTTACAATCGAAAGTAATGTAGCGAAGAGAAAGCAAATTTAAGACCTGCTCCTATGAAAATTTTTGTTTTTAGCATCTGTCCTCGGGAATACGTAATGTCATATCTTTGAATAATAATTTAATTCGGAGTATCAGCCTAGTATAACAACTTTATAATACTCTGCTGTCAATTTAAGTGTATTTATAAAGAAATCGAAGAGAACTGAACTGAACCACGGTTCAGGTTTTAAAGTAGAAAATTACGACTTTCTAATATGCATACCTTTTGCTTAAATAAGAAGATATCCTTCTTAAAAGGTGAAATGAAACTTAAACATCAGGTAAGAGTATAATTATGCATCTTATATTTTTTCAGAAGCTCTCCTTGTAGTTTATTTTACAAGTATACGTAAAATATTTGCTTTAATTTTTAAAAGTGTACAGTACATGGCTATAGAAAATCGATGGCGTTCATGCAGGTAGATTAATATTTTGTTTTGCTCTTATTTTGTAAATTTATCATTAATCTTGTCAGCAATTCTTTGAACAACAAAATTGTTCTGAAACTGCTTTCATAAACAATTTCCATCGGACCATAAGTATCCGTGATAAATAGCTAAAGAAAAAAAAAACACGTGGATATACGCAATTCCACGAGTTTCCTAATAAAACTAATGATTTACTAGCTGACGACAATATCTATAAAACCGATGCTTTTAAAAGAACTTGGTGCTAAATTATTAATGAATTACTCCATACTAATAACAAAAAATGATATAGCAAAAATTCTCTGTATGAAAATTTATATGAGTGGCGTTTCCCACAAAACATAGCCGTTAAAATTATTCTTCAGATCTATTACTACGGAATTTCTTTTCTAAGGAATGATTTGTCGATGTAACGTTCAGTTTATTTAATTTTAGTATTTATTTCGAAGGCAATGAGAACACAACTGGTAAAGTTTCAAATAACGCGAATCTTATTTTTTAAAGTGCATTACACGATTTGTAGTAACAATTGTACATCCATATAAATTTGAAATCACTCTCACATAATCGAGTCTATAATAAATTAACGCAAGCCATTTTCAACAGCTATTTTTATAAATAACATATTTATAAATGACATATTAAAAAATCCTCAAAAATGATTACAACAAATAATTTATTGTTTGATAAAATTGATACTTAAAATAACTATAATACAAATAATAATCCATTAAATATTATAAGAAATTGAAAAAAATGTCAACGTCATAGTGTTATATGTAATATATAAAACTATAGTTTCTAACGTAATGCACAAGGCTGACAAGGTAATAAATGACGATCATAAACAATGAGGGCAAAAACACGGAAGCGAACAGTCATTGTTATTGTCATGAAAATGCTTGCGCTTGTTAAGTCAGCCGAATATGTTGCATCTTTTCCTGGTTATATCTCGTACGTGGGCTTTAAATAACAAAATTAATACAACGCATACGTTCGTTGTCGTTATTTCACGAGAAGGATTTTAAATAATTGGATGTATTTTGTTTTTTAATTTTGCTAACTAATAATATTACAGAGGTAGAGAGTGTAAATATGATATTCAAAATTTATTATTCAGTCCAAGGGGAAGATTTTTTTCGCTTTAGGTTATTCTTCATCAAAACAATTGCTATTTTAATTGTGCGCACGCATTTTCCCCAGACTGTATGAAATATAAAAATAACCTTCCTGTAAGACTTCTTCTTTCGTGTTAGAACAATACGTGATATTTTCAGTTTAAGCAATATATTCGCCTAAACATGAAAGTTGACGGGACAAAGTTATTGATTAATAAGGATCGTTGCATTCCGTAATTACGGAATTAACAAAGATTATTATAAACATCAACTCGTTGGAGTCGTCATATCATCGCCAGTTCAGCTAGACATGGCGAAACTCCGACAAGATTTATGGCGTGAAATCGACAAGGAGGCTTGCAATTATTTTTCCCGGGCAAACACTCGAGAGCACTGGAGCGTCTCAAGTTTGCCCGGTGAAAGCTTGACACCACGACTCGCCCTCCGGGCTTCTTATTTTCCATAGCCGGATGCCTCTCGTCATCTACTACATGCATCGACATCTTCGATTTTTCCGTTGTGTCGAGGACAACTAGCAACGGACCTTTTTGATGAGATGCTGTACCGCTTGCGTGGCTGCCAAGTGCTTGTGCAACTTTTTTTCTGTTATCCTCTAGTAAATGTTCCACTTTTTCCCGTTGAAGTGAATTGTCGAGAAAAAAATTAAAGTCTGTTGGACGTATAAAAAAAATTAGTAGATTGAATGTAGCACAATGTAATGCATTCAACAAATTTTTTTTTTTAATTACAACATTTCTGCTTAATGAATTAGTTTATTTTTATTTGCTTTAAAGATTGCAAAAGTCTAAAAAATAAGATACAGTCGGCCATTCAAATTCAATGGCTTTCGTAATTACCGATTACTCGGAAATTCTTGTCCGCCAAATTTAATCGAACTAATGCTGCAAACTTCTTCTCTATCTCGATTGTTACGCTTTTACAGATACAATAATACAGAATAGTAACAAACATTGATTTTTCAATGGCAGTACATTTTAGAGATCTGAGATTTTAAGACGTGAATATTTTTTTATATTTATGCAACTTAATGTAATATAAAGTTGTGTGAAAATTTTGAAGGCCTTGTACTGTATGGACTAGTTTATCAGAAAAATTCGAAATAGCTATGATAAACTTTGAATTATACGTCTCCCACTAACGACAGAATTTATATCAAGTGCTTGACCTCCACATGCAACTATACCTGCAAATTTTCTCGCTTAAAATATTTGCCGCGTATTTGAAATATTTAACGCGCGTCGCAAACGAATCGGTCGATTTTCACATCACATTGATACACAGCTGAAAGATAAAGAGAAAAGGATGGAAGCGGGGCTCCGTAATCCCAAAGAGGCGAAACGTCGCTGGGATAAGATAGTGCACTGTGAGGCCGTGAGATCGGTTTCTTTTAGAAGGGCGATTGAGCTGATCCGAGTCCTCGGTCCTTTGCCAAATCCACGCTTATCCAAGATTATCGTTGCAAGTTTGAAGCCGACGATACGATTCGGATTATAAGAGTGACGCATTCTTTATTTGCCTCCCCTAAAGCTTACATCTCAAAAGGTAGAATTTCCAGCTTTCGAAACTATTCTACTATTCAAAAGGAATATTTAAAGATTCATAGAAATGCTGCAAATAAGAAAGAGCATGGCTTGCAATTTTATTAGGAGCAGGTTATAATAAAATTGTGATTTCAATTTTTATCTGCATGTCGATTCAGGTATGATCTATTGCTAATGAAATCTCGATGACATTTTATTCTTTTCAGGATATTAAAAATGTGAACATATAACAGCAATTCTAGACGGCTTTCCCTATACAGCATTAAAAATCGATTTTTATCTCGTATACGAATGGATGGTACGAGAGAATATTTGTAAATTATTGCTCGGCAGTTGGTAATATATTTGAAATTAATAGAAGAATTATAGCAATAGTACAAAGAAATTCTTTCTGCTTGTAAATTAACGTAATTCTTTAAAAAATAAATTACAATTAGACTTATTGGTGTCATGATTATTGTGAAGTGGATTCTGTAACGGAAATCACGTATCAATGAAAAATATTTATAGAACATTATCGGCAGAACGAAAAAATAAATTTATTCATACTGAAAGAATAATTTTTTTATTTTCTTCTAAAACTCGTATGTATTTCATATGAAAGATAAATATGCTCTCAAGTGTAAAAGTTTGTAAATCAAAGTTATACAAATTCAATAATAAATTACGATTGCGTAAAAAATATTTGAATTACATTAGATATAGATAATCAACTGATAACAAAAGATTTTTTAAAGATTTGCGGAATGATCAATTTGATAATAACAATTCTATTACTTAATGGAAATAAGTTTTTAGCCAAACCATTTGGTGATAATTTTTTATCAATATTTTTTCGAAATTTTATTCAAAAGTAATACCCAACAGATTAATATCAATAAAGAATTTGTTATCAATTAATTATATGTCAGTAATGAACAATGAATACAAAATGAAATTTTTTAATTCTAAATTAAATTATGTAATAACAGAAATGTTAATAGCAGTAGTCCGTCAAGTATTCAATCTTTTTTCTTGATTCAATAAATAAGTAATTTATTATATTTTAAAATTAAAAATTAAATTTAATTTTATAAAATAATGGACGGTTATTTTTTGACAATGATATTAATTGGTCATACATAGAGTGATAAAGTTTATCATAAAGATTTTTGTGCACCATATGCATTGTACTTGAATAGAATTTTAAAAATAAATATTACATGTAAGTAAATAGTATATTATTATTATTATTATTATTATTATTATTATTATTATTATTATTATTATATTAGAATAGCCTTGAATTCAATTAATATTTTATATAATAATTCTAGTATATTTTTTGTCGAGTTGTCATTTGCACTATGTAATATTAATGTTAAAATAATTTTTTACTATAATTTAATACAGACATACACCGACATAATAGTAAAAAAATAAAAAAAAAAAAAACAAAAAAAGAAAAAGAAAAAAATATTATCTATAATTTTAATAACTTGCTAAAATTGTATAAAATACAAATTATGAAATAGACGAAGAATGTAAATATGCAAAAAATTAAGCAGCATGCAATATCATGCAACAACATATATCTTTATTTAAAATTATAAATAAGCCATTAATTATAAATGCTTTATGACGAATCTCCACAATTCATCATCGATCCGTAAAAATCTATACCGAGCCTATGCAACAGCCACGGAAAATTAAAAACTGCAGCCTACTGAATAAAGCTATTTATCTTGGTTATTCAATTTTTACAACCACATCACGAAAAATTTTATCTCTGAATTGATATTCTTAAAAAAGTGCATAATTTAAGAACGTCCCTATGAATAGAGAATGAGCTTATGCCTATAACTTCAGCATTCCTTATGTCAGCTCATAAAGCAGAGTCAATAAATAACGAGCATTCGATACTCGTACCTCGAAATCATCCGATTCATTTATGCTCCTGACAAACCCACGACACTCGGCACGGCGGTCCATGTTACGTGACCTAAAAGATTATATCAAATGGCTCGATATTGCTCGGTGTATCGGCACATCTGTCCCCCAAAGACTCGCCGCCTTACCTTCCCTGCCATTAATCAGCTGAACAAAGTAGGTGAAATCCAAACAATCGCGCCCGTTGCTAATGCAACAACAAGAGCAGCAGTAGCGCGCACGCGAACATTAGCATCCCATGGAGCTCATGGGACTTGCGTAAAATAGCCCAGAAACACCAGCAGCATCCGTCGACGGTAATAGGTACGCAGCGCCTAGAAACCGAATCTCTCCCTCCATCGACTAACCTACATTCCAGCGAAGACGCGGGTATGGAAGTGGGTCAGGCCGCGGCTTAGCGAGTGGGGGTTGGCAGCGAGCCGTTGGATAAATCGCGATCAATAAGAAGAGGCGACACTACGGCTGGTGCTATTGTTAAGCCTGGATTTGGCGGATTCTCGGCCCCGGGTCAATCCTCCTGGGCGACTTCCTCCATTTTCCAAGCGCAGCGTCCCTGCGAACGAACCCGAGTACTGTAGAGAATTGCATTCGTTGTCTGCCTGTTCGTTGTCCATTGGCATTATCAATTTCCCTATTGTGCCTAATTATTGGCATAATGACCAATGACAGCTTACCATCTCACTCACTATTCGTTTGTGATTTTGAAAGATTCAAAGAATTTTGAACTATGTGCGTATCAGCCACATTAAATTAGACGTGACAGCTTAATTAATTGTCCACCTGCAACTCGATTAAAATTAATTCGCATAATTGATAGGTTCGCGTTTTGTTGACACGGAAGAAATATAGTGTTGAGTTATCAAAGTCTTAATTTGTGATTAATTAGTCGCTTGATAATATTGCTCATTTTACGTCCCATGAAAAATATTTTGATATCTTTAGCAGTTTCCCATTCTGTAGGAATGGAAAATGGTTAAATTTTCATCGCCTGAACTTTGCCTCCGACCAATAACTTTCGTATCCGTGAGAGTATGGACGTTCCATTAAAAGTACCGTTCGCCTTTTCTTTTCACTAGTTTCTTTAGAAATGTTTGTGCCATAATTATAAACTCTTGATGATAGATTTTAGCAAAGAAAAACTTATTTGTTTTTATTCAACATTTGCTCCCGTAAAATATTCAATAACATTACCTTTCAACAGTAAAATGTGCACAATCGTATTATAGTTTATTTATTTAACCGCTACTTCAAAAATATTTCACATCTCATAATTTATGAATATATGTTTATAAAACTAAATCTCTTGTTGAAATAGTATTATCAATTTATTACCGTTAAAGTCAAATTGCTTAATAAGATATGTAATGTTCTATTAATATCAATTCGTTAAAACATAGAGTAATTTAAAGTGCATAAAGTGAAAACTTGTGTAAAACGCGAAAATTATTCATTATTCCGTTGGTAACAAAATCTATTAAGAATCATTAGAATTATATAACTTTGTAATATTATTGTAAAGTTGAGTTTAATCTATCAGTATAATTTCAGTTTTAATTTCATAGTTAACTTTCAACTGTAAATTTGTTGAAATTTTTAAAAATGTAAAAAATTAATAATTGTTGAGTAGCATTTGACCGTATATTTGAAAATACTTCTAATAACATTTAGTTTTTATAAATATAACTAATGCATGACAACAAAATCAAAAGGTATGATGTTTTATAGCAATAAATATTATATTATAATGTTAGATAAAAAAAGTCAACTTTTAGAAACACGTATAAATTGCAATTCAGTCTTTCGAAATAAATAACAAGATATTCTTCAATTCAAAAATTTGTTATATCCGTGAGTTTGTAAACACCACAGAATTAGCACCTAAATTTCCGCAATGCGTAAAGTGAATTGAAGCCGAACAATTGTGTGTGTGCGTGTGTATGTCTCTCTCTCTCTCTCTCTCTCTCTCTCTCTCTCTCTCTCTCCATCTCTCCATCTCTATCCATCTCTCTATCATATTCACCTGCCCCGCGGATCAAGAACAAGGACTTTCCATTCTGCAAAGTGGGGCGCGAGGGTAATTTCTAGGAACGCGATATATCCCCAGGCGTTAGGGTCCGTAGACGTCTTTTCCACACGTCTGCTTCTCCAGCGGATGAAAGGTGAATTTCTCGGATATTCTATCGTATTGGGAAGAGAAAAAAGGGAGGGGGGAATAACACGTCGCGGAGTGAAAGGTACGCAAGTATAAAAATCGACACTGATTACATACGCACTAGATGAGGCAGTATGGAATCCTTTACTTGGACTTTTCCCAGAGCCAATTATCGCTAATCTTTTAGAATTTTTATCGTAGGAAATAATCAAAAGAACAATATGCTAAAACACCTAGGATTCCTTATAATGAAAGACTAATTGAAGCTCCATAACCAATGATCAAACTGAACCTCAAATGTATATGAATAAAATTCGATTTTAAACCGGAGTTATTCATTAGAATGAAAGTCATCATTTTCATATTGCTTACAGAAAATCAATATTTACCTTTTACTTACTACTCGATCAGCCGCTTCAATATTATGTAATATGATTATTCTATTATGAAAAAGTCGTACATTTTTATAGTTGTAATCGACAATACCTGTATTGTTCTGTCAATATCTTAATCAACCGACACTATGATCTATAATAAACTCAAATCTTTTGAATAATTGAAATATTTCAATTTGTTTTATATTGAATAAATATTTATATCAAATTTTATATGATTAACAAATTTCAATGTAGATGTAATTGTCTGATTTTTAATAACAATTTCTTTTTTATAAATTTTGGTTACATTGTACAATTAGCATTAGGATTTATTAAAAAACTTATGTGATTAAAAAATAGTACCGTCGATGTTTAAATATGTAAATATTTTCCAAATATATCATACTTTCAAGTTTCACAGTCATTTCTTGAGTAATTGAAATTGTCATTACATATACCTTGATTGTATTCAACGTTAAATAATGTATTTATTACTTACATTAATAGACTTAACCAAGTAATTATTTTGGTAATTTTATTAATAAAATAATTAAAAGAAATTTCTATTGAAAAATTCAAATAAAACAAAATTTATTGAAAATAGATTTTTTAATTGTACAACATCCAATTAATTATACAAGTATGAAAAACAATGTATTAAATTTTATTTAGTGTGTTTTATAGTATAGATTTTTCTTTCGTTGACATTATGTCACTTTGAATAAGAATTTATATTATAAATTCGTATTATGCAGGCAAAGAGAACAGCAAAATTAATCAATAAAATCTGTCTAAATTTAGAATATCGCAAATAGTATATCGAAATCGATATAATTAATAATACTTTTAATAATTATAATTAATATTGTATCTTAAAAGGTTGTTTATTAACAGTTGTACATATTTTCTATTCGTCATAGTTTCTCTAATTGTATCTTTACCTCTTAAACTATAGCAATTAATAATCATAATCAGTAGTAAAAATAGATTTTGTATTGTTTGATATAAACTTTAGAACATTGCAAATCAGTTAATATTATCATCAAAGTAATGAAACTTTTTCATTAATTGGAATGCATCGAGTATGTACAATTTACTCTAATTATCAATTGATCCATAAAGAAATGCTTATTCGAGCGTTTTGTAATCAATGTGACATGTGTCACCAAATATTAATTGTATCATTAAATTACAGTCAATTGCAACAGAATAGTTTCACAGAGAAACCTTAAGAGTACTTTAATTAACTAAAATATTAAGTAAAATAATATATAAATTGCAAAAATTTACTGATATGATAATGAAATAATATTTGCAAAAAGGTTAACTAATTTAAAAATATAAAAAATTAAATCAATATTTTTTTGTAACAGTTTATATTTTGTAAATTTGTAAATTCTCATAATTTTATATCATTTATATAATTACTATTTTAGAACATTTCTTGTAGACGAATTGGTAATATTATGGGTTATTTTTACCACGATATGAATGTAATGATATATTAACTGTCTTATAGTCATAATGTTGAAAACATGTTTCAAGACATTAAATAATATTGATACTTAAATAGAATTTTAAATACAAATAAAATCGATTCAGGAAAAATATAATCAATCCTAATAAATGTTAATTTAAATTTGTTTCAAATAAAAATATTTTAAATTAATTGGTTATTGATATATAATAATGCATATGTTTAAATAATTTGATTATTGTGGAAACATTTTATAAAGTAAAAAAAATTGACGAGGCTATATAAACGCTTTTATGTTAGCATCTCATTATTTAACATATTCAATTTTCATTATTATATCCTACCAATTTCTGATAAACTCATGTAACATAGTAATTAATATTTTTATTTAAGGACATACTATACCGTTACTTATATTTTTTTATTATATTCATGAAAGAAAAATATATTTCCTTTTCCAATATTTCATGGCTCAATTAACTTCTTTTTCAATTAAGATTTCTAGTATAAATATTATTTATTGTCAAGAATTTCAAATATAAAACATTATTATATTATGAAAGTCTTCTAACTCTAATACAATCAAATGATAATAGAGCTTTTTTTTTTTTAATTCAAATAACAGATACAATATTTTAATTATATCAAATATTGAATTATATATTTGATTAAAATTTTCGAAAATGTGAAAGCATATATATGAAAACACAAATAATATTTAAAAAATTAAACAAATTATTTTACTTAAATGTATATTCACGCTAAAAATAAAAAATGAGTAGAAAATTGTATTTATAACAAAACAACGATGGTTAAGAAGGTTATGCTATAAAAAATGTTCTCTAACAATGACATTTGTTAAAATTTATATTCAATAAAATAACAAAATTTATTGCTGTAAGATAATGCTAAATATCACTTGCTAAATATCGTTTTTTTTACTACGTAATTCACTTGTGTAGAAATGGATATCTCATATTTAAATATTATAAATGTCGATTCATTAAATGTTTTAAAATTCATTTCAGTATCCATAGATTATTTGTAAGTTGTTTTCAATATAAAGTATCGATTGTATTTAATTAAACATATTTTCAGCATCCTATATAAACAAATGTGTTACGATAGGAGAATTAAAGTCCTAGAAATTTTTATGAAATCTTTAATTCAAGATTAATAATTTCATTAGTACATATAAAATAAAAGAAACCCTTTAAAAAAGTATAGTGATATAATAGAGATATATAATAATATAGTAAATAAATAATATAGTACAGAAGTATGTATAGATGATGAATAGTATAAGCATTATATGAATAATGTTCTTTTTTTTATAACGTTCCGCATTAAGAAAAATATCTATATATTTATATGTAAAAAGAATAAAAGTAGTAATACAAAAAGATGTTGTAACAATGAACCAGTCATAAAGAATATTTTTACTAAGGGCAAATTTATATATATAATAATTTTTTATGCTGCGAGAATCTCGAATTAAAATATAAATAAACATAAAACATTGTTTCTATCATTCTCAACTTTATGAAATGGGATAAATTTAATTTCATTCAGAATATAAATAATTTACAATTGTCCGTGTGATATATTTTCAGATTCACATCCTGAAATTCTTATCAAATTAATAAATAAAAGCCATTATTAATTTAATAAGAAAAATAACGCATTTGAAAAATACAAAATAAGAGAATGAAATCGAAATTCCATTTAAATTCAATACTTCCTCTATGATAATAATACTATTCTAAAATTATTACACGCATAAAGGATATTTAAAAAAGTAAAAATACGAAGTAAACATACTTTTCTGAACTCGGTTAATGGAAATTTAAAGAATGCAAATAAATTCCTTCGTGTTAAATGTGTGCAATAAAATTTATCGGTCACAAGACCGCAGTACTGTGACATAATACCTCACTCGTCACACTCATTTAAATGATATTTTACAGTGTTGTAACACGAAAGTAAATATAGAAGTTTAAAAAGAAATTTTAAAACGTGTTTATCCAATTCTTACTATATTAAGTTAATTATTATTATAGCATGATAATTATTAGAACATAGTGTATTGCTTTAAAATTTTCTAAAGCTAAGAAATTCATATTCAAACAAATAGGGTATTCTTTTTAACCAAAATATAATTGAATGTCAAACGAATGACGCTTTAAAAATTCGTGATAAAATCAGGGATATTCAAGTAAGAACGTTATTTCTATGGCGCATCTTTAAAAATTCACGACTTAAGAATATTCAACCGAGTATCTTGTATATTCTCATATTGTACAAACTTGATCGACGAAAAAAATGCGTTAAAGTTTTAAAGTGCAATTCAAAAATTTCGTAGACCACTTTATTTTGTCTGCTATCGAATGAAAAATCTTAAAAATTTTATTATACACTCAACAGCATTATATCGGAAAAGATTTGTGTTTTCTAAAAGTGGCATTAAAAAATGGACTTTTTCGAGTATCTAAGACCTATAATATCTCATAAAAATTATATACATCATGATGATGAGGCAAATCACTCGAAATCTAAACCCTGTTTTCGTCACACTAAGAAAGGACAGAAGCTCGATTGTCCAGGAACACAACGGAATCGTAGATAACGACGCCGCAAGGTCGTCATCAACGGCGCGCAGCATCGCTCGAAATATTGATTTGAAGCCGACGGAACGACTGACCCAGAAATCGTGCACGCTTCATAAATCTCGAAATTAGAAAATAAGAAAAGATGTTATATAGAATAAGTATGCCCCCGTTGTGCTGCGCAACTGGGCTATCCACCTGAATTCCCAACATAAAAGCCAAGGCTGTCGGTAGATAAAGCTGACACCTTCATTGTTCCGTGAGCTGGACTTACTCCAGGAAGTTGAAATGAATAGAATAGGAAGGGATGCGAGGAAGCCGGGATTATCGTGTCGAAAGATTATCCTGCATATGCTTCGCTTTTCTTATTGGAAATTCAAAGGGGAATGCATTAATTTATGCATGGTTTAGTGAATACTTTTAAGCTTGCAGAAACAGGTTTATTACGGAAAGTACTGCAGTGATCATTATTTTTATGCATCATCCTCGAGAAGCGGATTGAAAAATGTGCACATTTTCTAGATATGTTTTTTAATAATTAATATAACGCTTAATAATTTAATTCCTTTAATACAGATCGTAGATAATTTTTATTTAAATATTTCTTTTTTCACAATTAATTTTTCGCATAAATATAGCTTAAATTAAAAGCAACTTTATTAATTATAATTTTCTAGATAATTTAACAATATGTGATCAATTTTCAAGTTTCATTCATACAAATAAAAATCAGTTGACTTATAAATCACGCATATTATTTCGGTCAAGTATAATTAGTAAACGTAGAAAACTATTAAAGTTGACTGTATTCTTTATTTCATATTGAAAATTTTTAAATATATGTCTAGAAAACATAACATTCGGCAATACTTATTTCATGCAATATCATGTTATTTTATTTGAATTATAGTATTACAGATTTAATAGAGAAAACATGTGGATGAATAACTTTTATCTTCAAATAAACTTTCTCTGTTCTGAATTTACTATTTTGAATAAAATGAATTAAATTGGAAAGTTTATTTAGCAGAGTAAATTAAAATAAGAATAATTTCAATTTAGAATTTATTTAATAAAATTATTTAAGTAATCTTACATTATAAATAAATATAAATATAAATAATTACAAGTCTTAAAAATATTTAAAGAAAAATTATATAAATTTTAAAATCCGTACAGTGGAATGGATTTATTCAGATTTTTACATGCAAACTTCATATACTAATAAAATAATATTAATAAATGTATACATCATTTAAAAAAACTAGCAATATTATATATATATAATTTTTATTTGTTAATATAAAAGCACAGTTAATTTAAATTCAGTAATAAAATTTTTGTTTATAATTTAACTATGAATTTTGAAATTTTTAATTTATTGGAGTAATTTTAAAGTATTTGGAGTGGATTAATGTAAAATATATGGCTTTTAGAAACGAAACTTATTATACATCTAACATGAATTCAATTTAATACTTACAGTGTAATAAAAGAAAAAAATGTTTTGACGAGCTTCATACCTCATAATTTGGAGTATTAGAAATAAAAATAGAAACTTTAAATATTTTGGCATTCAAACTAAAATATTATTGTATAATTATTTATAATAATTAGATGCATAAAGATTTCAAAACTATCAGTTATTCAGTATTATATTATTTATTGTAGTGAGATTTTGTTCTGTAAATATTAGTTAATTATTTGTCGTAATCTTGTACAAATTCGATTATCACATTAAAATATTCGAAATATATACAATTTTATTCTAAAATATATAAATAAGATTATGTAATTTACACTTTTAAATGGAATAAATTGAAATGTTTTTTTTTTTTAAGGATAAAAATGTATCGAAAATTGAGATTATTTTATAATTTGAAATATTGCAATAGACGAGATTTTACTATTTAAAACGTTAAGCGCTCAAAACTCCGCAATTTTATATTTTGAAAAACTTGAGAGGCACAGCAAATGATATATTTAAAAGCAAACAAATGAAACGAAAAATAGAAAAGGATACATTTTAACCGTGCAGTAAAGTTATAAAAAAGAATAAAAAAAGGAAAATTCTCGTAAAACACAGTAAATAATATTTGTACTTGCTCGAAAATAGATACAGAGCAGGGAGGATGGGAGGGAGATAGGGCGGGAGAGAGGGAGGAAGGAGGAGAGAGAGAGAGTGAGAGAGAGAGAGAGAGGAAGGGAGATAAAACGAGGTCAACTACTGCAACGGCAAAACATCGTATTAAAAATAGCTTCCGCTGAATTTGAAAGTCGAATGCTTTTCGACCGGCAATAATTCGCCCACTGCGGTGTTCTAGAAAAATGGAGGACAAGTCTCACTGCGTCAATGCTTGCGTCCGAGGAACCACTGACCGGATTTACGTATTTTTTCTTATTTGTTATCGCCCTCATCAACACAGTGTAAAGTTTGAGTCAAGGGGAGAACAAAAACGATAAAAACAAAAATAGAATGGGCCCGTTGAATAAAGTGATGTGAGGGTAAAAGCTGAGTTCAGAAAGAGAAGCAGCTACGTAATGGTTAAAATATTTCAGAATGCAGTCGTTGTTAAGTTTCATGAAAATGTGTCTATAAAGTTACTACTACCTTTTTCGTTCTTATCATCTTATAAATTATTATAAATTGTATGGATTATTCATTAGAAAATTTGTCCCTCGATTGAAAGTTCTATTATTTAAATTAACCTTATAAGCATTAATGTTAATATTGGACAAGAGAACTTTAATATGGTCGATAACTTTATAGAAAACGAAGTATCGAAATAATAATTAATTAGCAGCTCTAATATTTAATGAAGTAATCCAAATTTTCTTTATCGTAGCCTGCACTCGTGAAGCATTTCAAAACACCTCTCTGCATTTACATTATTAATACATACAAAATCATCGTTCATAAAGAATCCAGATAAAAGAGTATCTTAAGCCGGAAATTAATGAGCACGCTAAGATACACACAACACACACACACACACACACACACACACACACACACACACACACACATGGTACAGGATGCGAGAAAATTAAAACTAGAGTACCGTATGTGACAAATAAAATTGACAAATCATGTTACGTATTCACAAGTGAACCGAGTTAAAAAGTAATGCTCAAGCAAAATTAGGGCCAACGTCGCTTCGGCAATTCAAATCCCCTCTCCCTCCTTGACATGCACAGGGAACAAAGACAAGCTGGACTAAAATGTCAATAGAAGCTAGCAACATTCGCTTTTGCTAATAGAATACTAGACCAATCCCCCCCCCCCCCCCCCCACCCCCCCGCGGGTCA
>NW_011948419.1:3143260-3148266 GCF_000503995.2 Ceratosolen solmsi marchali | reverse complement strand
GAACCCACCTGACGTTATAATATATAAAAATACTAAATAATTGTTCGGCTTTTTAGAAAACAGCTATAAGCTACAAGCAATGAAATAAACGCGTGCATTGAATAAATATATGCGTTACCCGGCTCGAAAGCATATCAATTGTTTTTTTTTTTTGTATTCTTTGAAAAAAATATCGAAAAACTGATATGAATTATCTTATAATTAATTACCTTACTTTCTATGAATTATCCGTTCCACTAATTTTAGTCATCATGATCTATGAACTTTACTATAGTAATGAGCAATTGATGGCAAATTAATTTTTTAACTACTTGAGTTTGCAAAATCAACTCTTATAAAGAGTTTACCAATAGTCGATAAAAGGTGGGCCATTAATGTCTTTATTACGTCAGCAAGCATAATCTGCATTGCGATAGTCAACGATTTCTGTAGCGAGGAGATAAATTTTTGTGTTTATTTTGGCAATAAAGATTTTTGTATGAATTATTATCAAACTTGAATTTATTATTGTGAATTCATGCAAAGACTTGATAGTTCGATGTATGCCGGAGGGAGATATTTATCAAGGGAAAGACAGAAAGGGACTATTGAAATTTTTAATCCGATAACTAGAGTACAACATTTGTGTTGGTATCTAGTAACTTGGATACAGTAGTTGTGTTTTTATTATCTCAGTATTTGGTAACTATTTTGGCAACTTTACTGTATGCTTTTAGTAACAC
Source organism: Ceratosolen solmsi marchali (assembly GCF_000503995.2). Lineage (NCBI taxonomy): Eukaryota > Metazoa > Arthropoda > Insecta > Hymenoptera > Agaonidae > Ceratosolen > Ceratosolen solmsi. The sequence goes on along the minus strand of NW_011948419.1, from coordinate 3,147,544 downwards.
ATAGCAATCCGTTGACTTGTTTATATGGAAGTAAATTAGGGAAATGTAATTAATAATCAACCATTACGTAAGCAATTTTTGAAGTTTCACATTGAAAGTAAACGTCTGGCGCATTTAGCGTTCCCCGCATATGAGTGTAAATAAGGATGCAGCGAGGGATTTCTTTATTTCTCTATTTATCTCTCAAGCGCAGACTCGAAATAACGACCCTGACATTTATACAGGAGGCGAGTGAGGGTATTTTCGAAGACGTTCATGCCTCGACACGCTGCAGTTCTTGTTTTTCTAGAAATAAGCTGTGCGTCTAGTTTTGTCAGAAATAAGCGATACCTTATAAGAAGGCATTCTCAAATTCTTAATGATATATTCCGTTGAATCAGAATTTACGGAAACTCTATTCTAAGGATAACAATAGTCGTAACAATAGTTGGTGTTGTAAAATTTAATAACACATTCAATTAACGATAGGATATATTGTTTAGTTTAAAAAAAATACTTTGACCTAAATGGATGCTTGCTTATACACTTGCCAAATAGAAATTTTATAATTTATAATAATGCATTGAAAACTTCTTGAAGAAAATATAATTGAGTTTCTCTTAGTGAAAACAAGTTTTAATGTTATGTGTGCATTTAGATTATTTGTATATGAAATTAGCAATATTTTTATTACACATTATATAAGTAACTTTACGGATATAATTCTCATTTTGTAGATATGGGAATTAACATTTTTTTATTACAAATTATTGCTACTTAAATTCAGTTATTTAAGCAAAATTGTATTTCTTAATATTATTTCCGCATTGCAGTTATATTTATGTAATGATAATGATATGCCGATGTTCGTTTTGGTTCGATACATATGTAGCATTATTTAATCTTTACAGTGATAAATTTAAAAATAAATATTCTAAAAATATTTTTCGAAGTAGTAAATAGTAATTTAGATAGATATAAATGAATTTGTGAATTTTTAAATAGATTAACATACGAATTAAATATTAAAGCGTAAGAATAACCAATTGCTATATTTTTATTAATAATTTGATAATCATTCGATAGTCGTGCAGCAGCATAAATGATAATTTTTGCACATTATTTTAAAGCATAACATAATATTATACGTATGTATGTATGAATGACTTTAAAACTGCCGATACTCTTATAAAAATGAATACATTATACACACGTGTATTTATAGGTCAGTGATTATTTTCAGTATTTTTGTAATATGTTTACAATAATTGGTTGTGAAATGAGAAATTGAATGTCAATAATGAATAACTGATATTATTAATTAATATTTTATCGAGACTGATGTAGAAGATGTTACGAAATATAATTTGATTATAGATCTAGGACATCAATAATATTCATTATTAATTGAAACAATAATAATTTGCCGTACATCAAGTATGCAGATACCTCCTTCCATTGTAAAAATCGATATAAAATTTATTGTTTGTTTAGTTAGATACATTAAGTATATTAAATACGAAAACGTTTATCATTATATTTCATATTTTGGTATCTTTATAACTGGATATGAAAATTGTGCTCAAAGAACATTACAAGATAATGTAATCTAAATAAATATTACCGTTTCAATGTTTTATTTTTAATTAGGTTTAATTTTAAAACTAATATTTTTGGATGCTATTGAAATTTCGAGAATGTAAAAACTATTTTCATTGTATCATGTTAATTATTATTAATTTCATATTAATAATTAAATAGCGATTGTCATTAAATGCATAGTAATATGAAATTACGTGAAAATAAAATCAATTTTTAACTGAGAAAATTTGAATCTTAAGGACGTATTTTTAATAGTTACAAATATAGAATATCAAGTTTAGAAATGGAAGATTTGATAAGGAAAAAATTGTAACTTATCACGTTATTATTTTACGGTAAAGTTTTCGAAACGTGATGTGATATTTTTTACGAATGTTTTGTGATGCTAAATATAATTAAGATCTCGAAAATGCTCCATCACGTAAGGATTACAGGAAGATCAGCACATCATCTTCTGTAGGCGCCACTAAATCTTAATGTGGAGTGATATATTTTGTCCTAAGGGTGTTGTGGCATATAAAGTAGCGAATTAATTAAATCTCCTATGCAAAATAACAGTGTTAGAGAAAATGAACGAGGGATTCGTAAGAAAATCAAAAACAGAATAATTGCGAAACAATTGTTATGAGCTAACGGGCAGGAGTTCAGTATCGAATCAAACATTGCGTGCGTTTCACTTTACGATGTACACGTATTAAAATGAGAAGCACGTACTCAATGAACATAAGCGTATGGATTTTCCGCATTGCGACTACAGACGGGACGCATTATGAAAAGAGGAACGCGAATGTTTGGATTTAAATTTCACGGCCAACTCAAGAAAAATGCGAATAATCCGTTTTACGTTCAATTGAGAGAGGGCGTACCTGTGAAATATCAAAATTTTGAAAAACACAGTAAAGAAACGATTCGTCGTCGGCAGAGGAGAACAAGAGTCTCCCTAACGATTCATCTACGTTAACAACGCGAATGAGGCAGGTTGCTCGAAACGGATCGTATAAACAAATTAAACGAATACACGGGTGTGACCGAGGGGCAAGAGCTCGTGCGAACGAAACGAACCACAAGCGAAACCCGAGTTAGTAGCTCGCGATACGGGCAATTAAGAAAAGGCTTTTTAACATCTCGGCGGTCAAGTATCAGAACCAAGGCGTAGGATAATAGGAATAACAGGAGTCGGTTATTTCAGGCGCCACGTGTGTAGCGGGACGCAGAAAAATCGAGTGTAAAAACGGACGAAAAGAAGAAAGGAAGAAGCAGCGAGCGCCAAGAGGGCGGGAAGGAGAGCCAGAACGAGGCACACGTGCAGAGGAGCGATCCCCCACCTCGGGGATCACGGCGAGCCGAGCCAAAAACGAGGGAAAGGTGCGCGCGTGTGTGGCGCATACCTTAATGCCGTTGCATCGGGGCGCCGCGTTAGAGCTGTTGCCATGGCGACCGCTGCCGAGATCCCGAAATCTTTTCTGAGTCATCTCGCGACTTCTTCCTGCGCGGGGCTTCGCCTATACTTGAATCCACATATAGAACATCCCGCGTTGGCTTGGTCCGAGAGGGGTTAATGCCAGTATCTCCATTGTGCTTGTAAACTTGTGGTACTACGGAGATTCGCAAATCCGTAGGCAGGGTTTGGAATAATAAGCGCAGAGGGCACAAATTTGGACGTTCATTGGATATTTGTCGAGACGAAATGAGATTCGCCGTGAGAAACGCCGTGTACATGGATATCTGTCGAGATTTAGCGAATGACTGAAGGAGCTCGGTAATGCGCGTGCGCGCTCAGTTTGATGGTGCGATTCTCATTCAAGCTTTATTATAAAAAAAGTTCGCGTTACATACATTATATGGATTTAAGTAAAATTGGATCTGAGAGAACGACGACGTCGCATTCTGAGCATTTTGAACTAGTTTGCTGTCTCTTTACCTTCTAATGGCTAAGTCCCTCGAATATAAAGTACATTAGACGTCGGCATTTTTTTTTGAGGCGAAGCTCTATATTTTTTAAGGGAGTACCAACATTTTTGAAACATTTTAATTTTCATCGTTGAAAAATTTTCAGCCACAATGCTGGCTAATGGATGGTTGCATCCAACCTAAATTAGATCAGAATTATTAAATTAAATTGTAGGATTTACTTTTTTGAAACATTGACGAATCAACATAAAAGACAAAATATCCATGTTTACCGAGTTATGTTCTCTGCTTCGATATACAATTGTGAGTGCCCCCGCAGAGAGAGAGAGAGTGAGAGAGAGAGAGAGAGAGAGAGAGAGACGTCGTTGGGTCATTATTACACGTAGAAACTCTTGACTGACGCATACTTTATAACAAGAGGTACGGGGGAACCTGTGTCGGTTATGGGACACGAACCCGTCATCTTGCCTCATGTGTGCTCGACCAGAGGGAGGGAATATAATAGGGAAGGTTCGAAGAAAGGATTTCGCACACAGATCGGGTTCGAATCAGCCGAAGGTGAGACGCTGCTTGCTTCGATGTGTGCCTGAGAGAGCTCTGGGATACTCCACCTGGATTTTCCTTTTCTCGTTGTCTCTCTCTCTCTCTCTCTCTCTCTCTCTCTCTGTCTCTGCGTTAGCACCAATCAATTGACTCGATTCATGTTATTTACGATGCGTGGATTAACGTATTAACCCATTCACGCTGTATTTCGAATCGTTTTGAGTCGCTTACATTTCACTTTGAACCGCT
>NW_011948419.1:3124145-3143220 GCF_000503995.2 Ceratosolen solmsi marchali | reverse complement strand
CTCAATTTACGAGAAATAATCATCAATCTTGACTTCACGAAGCATACAACGAATACCGAAAATCCTTTTCCTATACTACTTGTACCAAACGCATTCTCGATAACGGCAGTTTTCTCCGACTAGGTGGCTTCCCGCTCAAAACTAGGCCTCAACGATGGTCGCCGTGTTCTCTAATTTTTACAATCACTTTTGCGCACGTATTATTCGCTTGTCCATTATTACTGTTTTTGCGCTGATGGATATCTGGGCGCATGCGTGATGACTGTAATAAAGGCCGCGCGAACGAGCGGGAATGAGAATTGACGTATCTGAAAACGAGCGATTATTTGTGCTGATTCGCCTCGGCCAGGCATTGAAGAAATTCGCATTGAACTTCATTCACCTGGTAAATCTCATTTTCAATAAACAAACCCTCCATTTTTCCTCATTTAGTTCGGACTTCTAAAACACCGAGAATATGATAAATGCTCGTTGATACGAGGATAAACAAACTTTTCCATCTGTGAGTGCAACCACGCCCATATCCACTTAATTAACACGCATTAAGTCGCACCTATTGATTTAAATGATTAAAATAAGTTTATTTCTTATTTATAATAAGTAAACTTAATGTAAAGAATTTTAATATTATTATTTATAAACTCGCTTAGACGTGTGTATTTTATTGGTAGAAGTGTTATATGTATGATCAAATACTTGACTAATATTCATACATGAAATAACGTTATTACTTCCACATTTAATATCAATGGGACGAATCAAAGGATACAGCAAATTCGATGTTTAAAATATTGTAATTAATATTCTTATTACACATGTTAAGACTATTCGTTATCCTTGCAATTATTAGTGTCGTTCGTACAAAGTCACTTGTTGTTTAGATTATGTTATTATTATTAAATTTTAGATACAATATATTAAATTAAGCAGCATAACGAATATTCCATAAATTTTCAAACTAATAAAAGAAATTTGAACTTTCGGTCAAGTTGACAAAAGCGAATAATGTCTAACTACATTACAATTTATTATGTTTATTATCATATTATGTGCTACATTTGCATAATCTTACAGTATTGGACACTTTTTCCTTATAAAATAACTAATTCATGATTCATTATCGATATATTCGATAACCCGTATGCCCTAGTTTATTACACTAATATATCTAAGAAATCTCCCAACGGTCACCAGCTTTAAACAAATATAATATTTGCATACTTCGAATTCGATATATTATTATTGCTATATTATTAATAGTACAAACGTGCAAAATTTGTAAAAGACAATAATCTCTAAAGTTTCCGTTGGTATTAAGATTTAAGCGCTCGAAAAGATGTATATTTAGAACGATATAAAAACAAAATAAAAAAAGGTAATTAATCGATGATTGCAGTCCATAAATCCACCTAGCAAAGTTCAACTAAAGTCCAAATAGAATATGAAATTTCATTATCGCGAACGGTATCTTAGCATTCAGAACCTTAAATTCATTTCTGAAATTTCACTCACTTCGGTACCAAATTTTTCTTGATTCTCCATTACAGTCCAGCCATCATGAAAGTGTGCTTTTTCATATCGATGGCAAACGTATTTGCGAAAAACATACAGATCGACTTTTCCCCAAGAAAAATCACAAAGCTGTACGGTACTTACGTAACGATATTCACATCCGTGGCAAACCGGTGTAAAGGCGCTTAAGTGTATATTGCATCGCGCCGGGAGCACGTTTGCCGGAAACGACCCCCTCCCTACCTCTTCGCCAAGGCCCCGAAACAAGGTGATTCCCCACCCTTATGATTCTCAGGCCCCAGTCCCCCCTCGCCGCTGCTGCGAACTGCCGCTGCTGCCGCCGTAGCCGCTGCCGTTACCGCCGCCGCCACCACCGCCGCCACCGCCGCTCCTGCTACGGCTGTATCATTACAGTTTCCTCGTGTTTACCTTCGTCTCCGTTTCGCGTAATGGCGGACAAGGAACCGGACACGTGAATCTACACATCCCTGTAGTTTTTCGTAGGAGCTGCTCGGAAACGGACGACAATTTCGCGTAACCTCGCGACAAACACGAACGTAGGCTCCTGGGAGAGATGATAGTTTGTAAACACCGAGAGGTACAGTGCTGTAGAGGTTGAATGCCCATTATTTTTCACACAATTATGGACAATTTGATAAATCTCTGGGGGGGGGGGTATTATGCATTCGGCTGGAAAACGACGTGACAATATTTGCCCATAAATTGATCAAATTTCTTTATTATCGGTAGTTTAAATAATTTCATGAACAAATGTTTAAAGCTAATTTCGCGCCCGAGTGTCTGTAAACTTATATTTCCATGTCAGTATAAATACGTGCGCAAGCAAGAATTTTAAGTGCATTGTAGGTAGATAAAGTATAGTGCCAAAACATTATTGCGCTTGTTGATTCGAAATCCGCATTACAATTTTGCTCGTGTGTTCGTGGGAAAAAAGGAAAGTAAATATGCATATTGAACATACTAATTGTATAACTGAAAATTAATATTTAGAAGAATAACGTAAAATTTTAGTCGATGAATCATTCTTCTGAATATATGTACTTGTTCCATTAAAAAATCTAAGTGAATTTTTAAAGAAGTCACCACTTGAGAACAGTTAATTAAAATATTTAAAAATACTTTTTATACGAATGCAACTTCACATAATATAACATCTCATCTATTGATTTTTATACTCCCGATAAAGCATTGACAATGAAACTTAATGATTTTAAAACTTATTGTATACAAGACACAAATTCATTTGAAATAACGTTTATTGCATATAATTGTCTTCAAAATTATCGTATTTATTTAAAATATTCATTTATGTTAAATTCTACTTATCTTTTATAAATTAATGTGTCATTCATGCGTGAAACGTATTTAATCAATGCCCAAATATTACCAAATGAATCTCTACAACATTGTTAAATTGTTGAACACCAAAAAAAGACTTATCATTGTACTTACAATGTAAATATTTTTTCCCTTTTATCTTACGAACAACGATTATAGTTAACGATAAAATTTTCTCAACCTTTCATTACGAATAATTAGAATCTTATAATATAGATAATACTATGTTGCCTTATAAACTTGATCAGACTGATTATAAATATAAGAGGAATAATACTTATAATAATAAGTATAATATAATATAAGTATATAATAATACTTATATTGAAATTGGCAACTCGATAAATGTGATTGGTATAATGCTGAATTTAAAAAGACCGTAGAACAGGGAAAAAAAAGTTTATATTAAAACTGATTCGTGTCAAAGGAAACGAAAACTAAATTTACCGAAAGTTGCATTAACCTATAAAAAAATCCTATTTTTATATTTTTATATCCTATATTTATAAATTATTATAAAAACTTTAAAATTAAAATCAATTTTTTATATCGCCAATTTTAAATTCTATATTACATTTTATTTGGATTTTTCAAGTGAATCGGTTGATTCACGCATAATTCCTGCATAATAAATAAGTGAAAACATCTACATTGGTAAAAATACGTAATAAGAAAAAAATTTCCGAATAAATCGTAATATAAATAAAAAGGAAGATGAAAAAAGCCAAACCCTTAGCGCATATAATTAAAAAAGTTATTAGCTCATGATGGGTTACCATTTGGGGGCGAAAAATATTGTGGCACTTCCTTGAAAAGCGATAACGAAATCTACCTAAAAATACGACGACGATCGACGCTTGAAAAGCAGCGTAATTATAGAAGGCAAATAAACGGGCTGGGGGGGGGGGCTCGTGAAATTTATTGAAATATGGCGCCTCGCGGGCTCTTGAATATTCGTGTAGGTAAAACCATCGTCGCGAATCAAGACAGACATTACACACAATAACCCAGGCGAAAACGTTTAATTATCGCACGAGCGAAAAAGGATGCGCGAGGTGCATTGCGCCAAGAAGTATAAAACGCTGGAGTAGAAAATTACAGGAAGGAAGAATCCTAAGATGTCTGGCCCCCGAGAGTTTTCGGGAGAAGCGAGACTTTACGGCTATCGTAAACTCTAGATAAGGAAAATCTGCCATGGTAAGAGCTGCGATATTTATTAGGCAGTCATCTCGAGCGTTTAGTTGAACGTAATCTGCTGGACCTTTGTTCCATTGAACTTTCAACTCGAGTGCTATTGTTATGTAAGCGCGTATGTAGTAGAGAAGAAAAAGCAATATATACTGTTAATGTTAGAAGTGCTTGATATAAACAGACCATGATGTAACGTTTTGAGAAAAAATTTCGTCTAATTCTATCGTAGTATCCAACATCTACCATCAAATATCTGAAACTAATTGAAATAGCAGAAGAAAGTCTTGTGAGATGATGAAGCTGGAGATGGAAATGTCTTTGTAATCGACGCGCTTGGATTATTTTAAATTGGTTCGTTAGCACATGGCTTATAACGTTTTGCGCCCTGTACCCACGGAAGGACGGTCCATATTCACATTGTCAGCTGTATATTTTAAGATAACTCCGGGTACTCCACGATAAAAATACATCGAACAATTAATAACCGTTATATAAATAAATATTCGCCTGTACGGTTACGCACGAATGAATGAATTACGTCTGTTAGATCGCGCGAAATATGCTTTACAAATTGCAATATTTGTATCAACGATGCTATTGAGCATTGCGTAATATTCATATCCAAAATAGAATTGTTGAAATATTCGAACAAAAAATGCCACGTGAGTTCGCGTGTCATTGTGTGTAATTGCTTCAAGAGGGCAAGAATAAGAGCGTGGCGTTAAAACTTTTAATAAATATGATTTTCACTTCTCTAAACTAAACGTAATTATATTAATTGTCAAATATTATCTCTACAGTAGTGCAGTGAAGTATTATTTATTAAATGTAAATACGCGGCCATTAAAACTGAACTCGGGTAAGTAATTGAATTAAGTATGTATTACGAGCAAACATCATCGAAAGGTGTCTCCGTTTAGTAAAGACCGTCTATCGACACTTGTCAGCTCTTGTCTCATATTTACTCTCTCATATTCCACTATTTTAACCCTTACACATAAGGTAGCATTATAAATGGGAACGTCACATATACATGGAAATTAATGAAGAGTAGAAAAGACTTGTGTAATATACTCGTACTTCTTCATCACCAAAGGCGCGAAAAATAACGCGTAAAGGGTGAAGGAGAGGAGAAACAACAAACGCTCCCTTCGTCCTTGATGTGTCCTTGAGAGGCGGACTACAGTGCCGTTCTACATTAGCGCGCGCACGTGCGCCTTGCTAGAGACTTCCGTTCGCATTATCAACTGGTTTACGCGCTATTTTTACGTCACCTGCCCTCAGATAAATAATCAAGCGCTCTCAACCCTAATAATATGCCACATCTATTTTCAATGCGCATTCTATAGACTGTCAAGTATCGTATTTAATTTATAGATGTGCGTTAGCTTCGCCGATGTAACCGACTTACAACGATACTGAGATTGGCTGGACACGTGCGAGATTGTGTACTGCGATTTTCATGTACGAGGAGCATTGAGTTTTTGATATTTATGAAATCGATTCGATTTTCCTTGATTTGTGATTCAATGCTTTGGCAGCTGGATAATTTGCGAGTCAAATACGCGCCAAATTCTAAGCAATTATTACAAATTTTGAAAATACCCGAGATCATTGTTGCTTTCAAAAATATTATCACTAAAGTTACGGGGGACTATAACGTGTAATAAGTCGAATCTCCTTGGATCGCGCTTAAAGTCGATGAGCATATTTAAAAAAGACGCAGTTCTTTACTAATCGGAAAACAAAGTTCGAGTCTAACAGAGGCTAATGAATAATTAATTACGGTCCGGGATGGAGGCTTGGCGCTAGCTATCCTCGATGTTCTTCCGCATCTTTTTGGGAGATGATGAGGACCACGCACTTTTGCAGCCACGCGACGTGAAAGGAGACGACGAGAAGGAAAGAGGAAAATAAGCAGAAGTCACGGCAGAGAGAAATTGCACCCTACTGGTACGGGCACAGCAAGGGTAAGCGCAAGGGAGAAGATGGGGTGTGGCCTACACCCTCGCAATTTTAGATTGAGCTCGCTCACTCTCTATCTCTCTCTCTATCTCTCTCTCTTTCTCTCTCTCTTTATTTTTTGGGACCGCCTTCTTTAATAAATGGGCCGAGCAAGAACTTCGCATTCCAGGCATTTGGGCCGCTGATACGAATAAGACTCTCGCTTATTTTTTGCTGCACGCTCACTCTTAATTAAGCTACCTCGATTGCTAATCAGCGCCTGTGTGCAAACGTGCAAGGCATCGATTCCAGAAGCCGAGCTTCCTGACTTCTCTCACATTAAAGAGAATCGAGTGATAATGTTTAAACGTACGTGTCGACCTTTGTAAGAGTGTAGCGTCACAGTAAAATACGGTAATGCAATAATATCTATGAAAAGAGAATAGAATTGACAAGAGAATTCAATTAATCTTGACGATTTCACTATTGACGAATAGTTACTTTATTTTTATTAGACTTTCAATAGTTATGATGTACGGTTTATTGATTATCAAGATAAAGTCTTTGAGTAGCTTACGAAGCCGAAATAGTCATGAATGATATTAAACTAATGTTAAACTCATAATTAACGTTACATTTAACAATTACAAATTGAAGTATTTTTAAAAATAAGAATTGCATAAGTAAAGCATTAACATATGCCTAGAGTACAAGAATTACCTGGAGTATTAAACTCTTATATTGGAACTTTTACCGCACTTTCAAAATCACTCAACGGTATTTAAAGCAAAATAAGCCACAAATTTTAAAGGAATTTAACTAATCGATAAAGAGGCTTAGAAAATAAAACACATAGAAAACGATAGAAAAAAACTGCCATTTTACGATTGCTAAAAATTCGTATAAAAACTATTCGCCGAATACAACATGGCACAAACGGAATTACCAATTCAGCAGCAGAGCAAAGTTCCATTTATTTAAAATGAGCGTTCATTTCGTATAATTTTCAAAATTTTATCTCATATTTCCATAATTGTCGCCAAAAATGCTCAATAATACGTGGCGGTAAAAAGGCACAGGCAACGCCCTTATAATCGTGGGGGAATTTTTCGTGTGGCGTAATCGAAATTATATCTAACACGAGGACGCGTTTGGTCTGGATTACGATGATGCAAAATTTTAAAGTCGGTGCTACGCGAGTACCTGTTTTCTGCATTCTTCGGACTTCTCCGGTTCTCCTGCCTTCTACTGTCTCGCCGCCTCAGTTTTTGTCTTCTATTATTGCGCGCTGAATCAGCATTTGTTTGAGGAAGTCGACGTTCAAAAATTCAACATAAACGCATTAATGCGAAGGCTCTTGAAAATCAAGCTGTCAAAAGCACGTCGATTAAAGTGTATAATAATCGAGGCGCTCAAATAATAAAGGATTGGATAAATCAGCAGGTTTTTAGGTACAAAAATAGTGACATTGCGATATTAGTATAAGTGATTAGTGTAAGAACGGTGGATTCGGCGATGCTCGCTTACCTATACCGAATCAATATAATCTCATTACTGTCCTGATACGTTATTAGAAATATTTTATATACATCGGCTAAGTGTATATATATCTAATTCTCACGTATTAAGTAATACGTTGAAAAAAGAAAAAAAAATACGCTACCAAAATGTATGTAATTCGAAAAAAAAACATGAAAAAACGGTACTCGTTCGTCCAATAACTCAACGTAATTTAAACATTTTTTCTTTTTATTTTGATGAAAATTTTCAATAATAAAGCAATCGTTGTGACGATGATGAAAATATTTTATTTTTTAGTTTACTGCAAATGTCAGTGTGCAAATGAGGAATAGAGACGCGCTTGCTTGAAATGAAATTCAAGTGCTGTCAGACGCATAATTTTATCGCAATTGCTCATTCGCATAATTTTAAATATTCGCAATTTGGAGAATTTATCCGATAACGAATGCCTTAACTCCATCTAAAACGGACGAAGCATTAAAGTAAATCTAAGCTCCCATACCCGTCTTTGAGAAGTGAAATATGCTTAACCTATTTGGCACTCACATGGATAAATAGACTTTTATAATGGGCACGCGCGCCGCATGTGTGTGCGATTTTCCGTTTAGTAGTGAATAACATTACGGATTCGTAATGAAACATCTATAATTGACATGTTAGGCTGTAAGCTATGAAATGAACACTATGAAGGACTTTGAACTAAAATAGAGCCTATCCGAAGGGTTAAGATTCGCGGCAGACGATGAAAAAGCAAGATATCTCTGGCCATACAAACGTTCCAGAAACATAAAATTGAATCCTCCGAAGGCTTGATTCCACGAAAATCATACAATTCAATCCTTCCAGGTAGAGGCATCTCCTAGCAACAGCAACGTTGCATACTTCATCCCTTCCCTCCCTACATAAACGTCCTCGAGCGGAAGACCAGGAGAATTCATGCCAGTGCCAGTAGGATTCGAATGCCCACGCATGAGGGACGAAGCGCGTGTCGCTCTCTGCGGAATAATAATCCTTCTTTCACTCGCCATCCTCCTCGTTACATAAGGGCCGGTTTTTTAACTCCCTTGTTTCGCACTCTATCGTGTTCGTGGAAAGTACGGTAATGCAAGGGTACTTGACCCTTATACTGCGACTGGCTTTTTACGTGCAGAAAATATCTAATATTCATAGTAAGCTGCAAGTCGTGCGATATCGTTGTGCTAATTCTGACATGTAAGTCATCACAACCAGTTGGCTGTGCTCTAAGCTCCGCAATCTCTTGTAATATTGTCGACCGGAATTTCGTCTCTAATTTATTCCACGCGCATTTCCCGCTGATTACTGGAAAATATCAGCACGATTCCACGCGATGAAAATGGACAAAACCATCGTCCAATACGTCATTGTCTCGACATGAAACCGAAGGTATTCCCGTCATTCGCGATCCAAATGTCTTATTATTAGTTGTGGTATCGTGAGTCAACAAAGCAACTTTGGTTTGCCAAAGACATTGTGCCGCGGGCAATAAGAAACGACTGTTCAAATCCAATTGTGAAATTGTAGGAATGGGAACAGAGGGATTTATCAACGATGAGAAACTACTAATTACTTTCTCCCTTCTCGCGTTAGCGTAGGCGCGCTACAGCTGTCTATCAAACATAAAAGACCTTTGAGGTGATAACCATTAGCGGCATGCCTCGAATTTATTAGTAGTAAACTTTCCTCGTAGCTTTGCGCGCTTATACCGAATCCACCGTGTGTAATTTCATTGTATATAATAAGATTATTGAAGGCCATGTGCTTGCGATTTGTTTATTTGATTGTGTAGCTTTACAGATACGAGTACAGATATTGGTTGCGGATAGAGCGTTCGTAGTATAAGAACTATTATGAATTATCGTTGTGGGCTTGCTGTATTAAGCGACCTATTAGTGTATTTTACAAGATATTTTCATTGGCTTATAATGTAAGCGAATGAGTACATGTTGAAGCGTTCAGAGTGAATGGAAATGTCAAAGATTTTTTTGCTTTGCAACTTGGAATTTGCCTCGGCTCGGCTTGGCTCGGCTCGGCTCATCTACCTATTGTTCATTTTAATTCTTGTCTTCGTTTGTTCTGGTATTTATTTTATTTTGTGCATTAGAAAGTTAAAAAATCACCAGTGCTCAAAAATATAATGAATTACTGATAATTCAGGTAAAATTATACGTAAAATGTGTATGTCGAGGCAGGTCTGATGTAATAAATAAAATTGATTTTTCCGATTAACGCGAAAGCAATTCCAATTCAATTCATTCTCAAATTGGTTTATTCTCTCGATACCAAATTTTTCTTTAATTGCAAATTTAATTTCCCAATAATGTCGATTCGTTCGAATGACTCAATGGAGGCCAATTGACAAGATAACTCAGACACTTAATAATACTCCATTAGCCCCATCACTTGATCTTACAGACTTTCACTGTATTTTCCTCGCATAGCCGTATCACATTTACATACACTGACATCGTTTCATTGGAATTTCAACGGCTACTATACAGTTCTTCAATTTTAGTCCCTCAAGGCTAATCACTAATAAATAATCCATGCCACGTATTAAACGCGCTACTTCGCATAAAGTTCACTTTTTCCTCTCCTTCGTTTTTCCAACTGTGGTAATGGATATAGAGAAAGACTCCTTTTCCTTCTCTTTCTTCTGTCTCATCAGCTCCTTCTGCTTCTGTATTTCTATTTCTTTCTTCTCCCTCTCCTTTCTCTTCTCGATCTCCCTTTTCTCCCTCTTCTTCTGCTTTTCCATGTCCTTCTTCTCCCTTTCCTTCTTCTCTATCTCCTTCTGTTTCTCCTTCTCCTTCTGCCTCTCCAATTGCTTTTGATTCTTTATCTCTTGTTGTTTCTCTCTATCCTTCTGCTTCTCTTCCTCCTTCCGCTTTTCCATTTCTTTTCGTTTCTCACTCTCCTTGCGCTTCTCATCCTCCTTCTGTTTATCTTTTAATCTTTTGATTTCTACCTTCTTCTGCTTTTCATGCTCAATCTGCATTTCTTTCTTTCTTAACCTTTCTACCTCTCTTTCCATATCTTTTTCCCGCTCCAACTGCTTCTGCCTAAGTCGGCTCAATTCTTTCTCGCGCTCTTTCTCGCGTTCCCTCTCTTTCCTTTTCAAAATTTCCAGCTCTTTTCGTATATCCATTCCTTTTACAGACATTTTTTATCCCACTTGTTCAGCCACTCATTCAAATATAAATTATTAATGTTGCATTAATTTTCTGTTCTGCTCCTTCTTGTTTCCGCTTCTATTGATTAATTTTCATAGCTAAGGTTTTCGTTGACTTATGTTTTCAGTCTTGCTTCTTGAATTTCTGAAATAATAACATTTCTGAATAATACATGTTTATATTAGATAAAATTTACTATTTGTTATTAATTTTACGCCCAAAATTTTGCAGTTACGCCGTTATCGTTTTATTTCTCACAACGTCATGTTTAAAAAATGTAAACATTTATAATTTTGTCATTCATTTAGAAGAATTTGAACAGATGTTTGCTTATTGTTTAAAATTAATTAGTTTATTTTTGTTATTTGAATCGAAGTAATTAATAACTATTAATGATTAGTAACGTAACGTTTAGTAATATTTACAGGAAAAATGTTTCCAATATATCAAAATATCTTAGCAGATTAAATATACATATTCAGAGATTTGAAATAAAGTAAATATTAAATTTTAAAATTGAATTTAAGAAAATTGTGAATAAAATTATTTCTTAAGTATTTGCCTAAATTCTTTATCACATTGTTACTGAAAGAAAACATCAGAAACAATATTATTAATAATAAAAATGCGAGTGCGGAAAATATTAGCGAAAGACAAGACACGAGATTTGTAAGTAGAATAAATCTAAACAAGAAAATAATTAACATAGGTATCGATAGTTTCATCAGACATCACATTAAGATTCTCCAGTTTGCAAAAAACCGCAACGTAAAAGCTTTAAGACAGTCATACCGTTTCGACAGCTATGACTCTTTAATTGAAATGGAATTTTTCTATATTCCACTTACCCATACGATTCATAATTTTCTATATTTCTATTTTCTAAATGATTCAAAATAATTCAGCTATTCGAAATTCCAAACGTTAAATTTAAAAAAAAAAAAATAGTCTAAAATGCCTTTATTAACTGTAAAGATGTAGTTCCAGTAACCAGTTGTGCATATAAAAATAAAAAACGATTCCCTTTGTGTCTGAAGTCATTAGAAAATTACTTACCCTCGACCACTTATTAAGAAAACCAGATTATCATCACACATTTCTTCTAAAAATTCACTAGATATGCAAGTATTTATCAACGTTTTATAAGATGCGAATTACAAAATAGAATCGAAATAAAGCTCCGTCGAAATGAAGTGTAACGTGTTTTTCTCGGCCCTTCTTCGCGCTCAAGTCAAATTCATGCAAGCGACAGAACCACAGAGAGAAACTTACCTCAGGAAAATAAGGAAAACAGGCCCCGGGGACGCTCCGCTCGATGCTGCGGCTCGCACTGCGGCTCCGACTCGGCCAAGTGCTTTTTTTATTCGCTGTCACCATCGCGATTACCATCCATATAAGGCCGTAGGCTTCGCACCTTTTTCAATTTTCCTATCACGGCCGCGGATAATACGCACTCGCTCTTCCGCATTTGATTCTTAAGACCAAACTGTTGTGACGGGCAGAATTATCACTATTCATATTTAGAAGATGATTCGTCTTAATTTACCAAAACTCTCTCTCTCTCTCTCTCTCTCTCTCTCTCTCGCTCTCTCTCGATTCGACCTTAGAGTATACGTTTATGTAAATGGCTTTGAACTGTCCTCTTCACTCCAGGAACAAAATCGAAAAATTCAAAACAAAAAATAATAATAAAGTTCTGGGTATAATTCTCAAATGTATTCGGTAGACTAATTGTTTGGGAAGATGATGCTGTCTATATTTGGTTAAGATAGATTATATTGAAGTTATAAATTGGCTTTGTCCAGCCTCGCGCCATTATTGAAGGCTTATCTGCAAACTAGCACTACCAGTATTAATAATAAATCAAAATTTGATCCAGTTTGTAATGATCAGCTTTATCAAACTGGTAGAGAGTCCCTATTTAAAGTTACCGTCCTTGAATTCGACGGAAGTAACATTGTAGCCTCGAACCTGTCTGTTAACTTTGTGTTTACATACTCTATGATGAATTATGCGTAAAAATTAACTTGACACGATCATTGAGATCTAATGAAGGCTTAGATTCGTTTATTATTAGATTTCGACAAAAATTGATAATAATTTCTTACATGTTGTCCAATGATTTTTTTAAATATCGAGGGATATGATTATTTTATTTTTAATTGAATTTCTAATATAAATAAATATATCTTTAATTAAATATGCATATAATGTACATAATTGCGTCATCTTTTCTTTTTATCGTATTGTATGTAAGCAAAAATTTTAACAATTTTGTTTGGTAAAATTTTTTTCAAAACAGTCGGCAGATGGTTTTCTTTCTTTTCACAGTTCAGATTAAACCCTTTATGGCATGGACCAAAAAGCAAATAGATTAATCCCCCGTTGAGATCAATGTACTTCGATTATATAACAATTCATATTTAATGTTATCTGACATTATTTGATCCTTTACACTTGATACATTATTCGATTACTTCAACATCATTTTTGAAACTTTAAATAAATAAAAAATGGAAATCTAGTTTTCACGATGAAACGAAGAAAATTTATCAGCGACTGATAAATAATAATCAAATGAGAGAGCTTCTATTCTTGTCGTTTTCTGACTCTTCATAATCAACAATTAGCTAGTAAAAAATATTATATCATTTGATATACAGTCACTTTAGTAAAATCGTATCTTCTACAATTTAAATTTTAATTATCTGATAGAGAAAAATTCTTTAAAGCATTATTTAATGTTATATTTATTTATAATAATAGTAAGTTACGATTTCATTTTCAAAGTCATAATAAAATTGCAAATTCAGCCGGAAGATTTAATTAATTAATTAATTTATTTATTAAACGCAACCATTACCAACGTATAAGCTTAAAAAAATGAATACCATTCTAATTGTTGTAATACATTGACGATTAAATAATTGGTACAATTTATAGATAATAACTTCTCTGTTTAGCGATAGAAAATGTTTGTGGATAGGATAATATTGAATATAAAAAGCTAATGATAGTATGATCAAACGAGGAAAGGGGATGGCAAAAAGAAAAAAGTGTTCGCAGCATTAAATAGTCGTGCTAAATCTACATTGTTTCAAAGCGTTAACAAACGCACGGCTCCGATTTCGTTGATAAAGGAACATGCCAACCGCATTTATATCTTATCGCGTGCCCGCAAACAATTTATTCCCTGACCGGAAGTCGTAATATTTACGTGAGCATTTTTTCTCGACCGCCTCTCCTCATTTTTTTCTTTTCTTAGGCTCTTACGCTCTTTCGAACTACGCGCTTTAGCCTCGCGAGAGGAACTGAGATTATATCTTTGGAAGGGTGAGAGAGAAAGAGAAAGAGAGAGAGAGAGAGAGAGAGAGAGAGAGAGAGAGGGAGAGAGAGAGAGGGAGAGAGAGCCATGAGGCGAATAAACGTCGTTATCGTGTAGAATCAGGAAATTCCTCGTTATACTATGAGGGCACGCGCATATTGTCGTATGTAATCGGTGATACCGTCGACGACGGCGACGAGTTCACGTCTCAATAGCAGCTGCCGTTGCGTCGAATTTCTTTTTTTTTTTTAATAAAAATATCATGTAAATGTTTTCACTAAATTAGAATTTTCACGTTGTAATGCTTTCGCGGATATAAAGCAGAATAGCAACTTCGATGCCCAGATGCTTCTGTTATTTATTGTCTGACTTTTGGATCGTCAAATATATACATTTAAAACATTGACTAATTGAAACTGTAGAAATGATTATATTTTTCTAGAACTTTCATGCTTGCTCTGTATGCACATATATATGTGTGTGAGTGTGTGACTTTGGAAAAAACAAATATAATGCCTTCGCTAATTTGACACACTAGTTATCCGTCATTTATTTTGACTTACACTCGTTTTCAATTCATAGGCAGAAATGCCTCTAATTTTCTTTCATTTTACATTTATCGATATATTTAATAATCACGAGAACATAATAGTTAATAATACCAACAGCACGCATATTCTTAATTGGTTTTTGTGTATTTTATTACATTGAAAATCTTGTTCTTCATTATAATAGTTTAGTAAATGTACAATGTGTTTTGTTTGTAAATTTAAAAATGTGATATCAAGGTATTTGAGAATTTTTTCTTCCATAAATATATAGATAAATGATGTATTATTTATCTGAAATAATAAATGATGTGAACACTTTTTATTTTATACAGTACTGCGTTAATATTTGCTTGACCTTTGAATATTGAATATTTTTTATTTTAAATATACATAAAATGGAAAAATGGTTAAAAAAAATCTTCTTTTACGTATAACGACTTAAAAAGGTTAATTTTTAAATATAAAATTTTTGTAAACCCCATGTATTTTAAAACATATGTATTTATTTTTTGAAAGCAATGATAATTTTAATGGAATTAATCACTTTGTTATAGTAAAGCGTATATTTTTAAAATAATATCAAGTTAAAATTGATAATTTTATATTTATACCTTTCGTCTACAAGTCTTCATAACTATATTTGAACCAATTTTACTCATTCGACATTACGAATTGTAAATACTTTTAACAAAACATCCGATAGTTATAGATTTTAGCTTTTAATCGTGATAAGCATTTTTATATATCCATTTTATACAGGATTATTAAATATAATAAAATAAGCGGAATTGAAAGTGAACCGAGAAAGAAATGGGGTCGAACATTTATTTACAATAAATTTCAATGAATATTGTTCATTTGCACTTAATTATAGGGATAATTTTTATATTGTTGTTAGTGTTTTATAGTGGTGTTGATGATTTAGTCACTTGGAGAAGATATTTTTGCTGGCTAATGAATTAATCGATTACGACTTAACAGATGATATAAAATTATTCTACGTGTGATGAATTAACTAAAGTATAAAAAAAACATATCATCGTTGTCCTTGTGGAGGAATTTTATAGATACCTGACCTATATGAATATTTAAATGAAACATTATAAATGTAGAACACTCACGGTAAGCAATATTAATTTCCGTTACCATTTTCCTTTGTGATAATAAAGACTCTGTGACTTTACGTAGATTTAACAAAGGAAGCTGTTTAAATTTCATTGTTATATTTTAACAAAATTTTTAATAATAGCTGTAATCAGTGAATCACGTAGCGAGATATTTAGTTACGTTATAAAATTACAACAATTCCGTTAGATTAATAAAACTGATGGAAAATCTGATTATAATGATGAAAATGATGAATAAAGAATAAATGCCTCAATTTTATACATGAGAATAATTTAATAACAAGCTTATTTGATAATCACTGTATTGTCATTATCACAATGGAAAATGTAAGTTTTCAACTTGTGTAAAATTACCAATTATAGATAATTAATTCCACGTACAACAAATATTAATATTATTTATAAATAATTTAAAATACGTCGCTGTTTTGATCCTTAAAATCTTATGAAACATGTTTCCGTAAATACACACTTGGAAAAATAGAAATATTTCACCTATGTAATTAATTATATTAGGCTGAACAATGAATGTAGATGTAATTGGATGATTATCATTGAAAGGCGTTTAAATTTTACACATACGTTCCATTCGAAACAACTCGCACACAAACATAATACGCGGCTGCTTTGAGATAAATAAAAAGCAGAAAAATATCGGGCGCTGCATAAAAGGAGTTAGGCAAGATAGATTATACCGGGTGGTGAAAATCGTGTACAACTACAAAATACAAGAAAGTTCATAAAAATGGGAAATGGAAAGTTCTGTTACCATCTAATGATAAGTTGAATAACAGAATTAGCAGATGTTTGTAGTACAATCCTATTTGCATTGTACCGTCCTTTAAACTCACACCTTCCGTCTCACGCGATTCATAGATGAAATTCCAAAAATTGCCCTATTAAGTTTGGTTTAAATTTGAAAAAACTTACCACTAAGACAATGATATTTTTATCGTTATTTATTCTATCTCAAGTAAAATATTTTTCATGATTAAATTTTTATTTACTGTGTAGAGTACTAAGCAAACACTATTACACCATAGACTGAAAAATACGATTTAGTTTATTAGATATAGATGAATAATTTTTTTATTTATAATAACTGCTGTTAAGCTGCAGTAAATCGCTATAATGGACAAATTTCGCAACAGATATGCGACTAGACACCTGAATTATGCAACGTTTTTCCATACGACTATTTATGTAAAAATGCGTGAGTTATTTCATTGGGGATAGAATATGCGCACGAGTTAAAAGACGGTTGAAATTTCTTTGGTACAGAAAAATTTAATGTAGACTTGGCTGACGTGTTCAGCACATATGACGTGGTGTTCGTTATCGCTGCTAGTAGATCACCAGATTTTTCATTTACACTTTGATTAGGCATTGAAACCAACAGAGTTCATTTGGACGCGCGCGCGCGCGTTGTTAACTTGCGTCGATTATCATTGCTTTTGTTTAAGATTTATTTATTATAAAATCTCATAAACATAATTTCCGGATGAATTGAGAAACGACGTAATTTTTGAGGAGTCGAACCTACTTTTAATGAGAGCTTAGTCGATATGGTTTACATTATAACTTTAAAATACTTTGTTAAATTCCATGCATTTACTCTCGAAAGTGTATCGTCATATGTTTACTAAATTGTTTTCTTACAATGCTAATTTTTTCATATAAGCATCATCGCGTACTACGCTATGCGCATGTAATAATCGTACAGGTGATGAAGATATTTTTTTGCGACAGCATATTTTGCGTCCCAGTATGGAAGCGTCTTCTATGACTTAATGAGATATGAAATGAAAATATGAAAAGAAAATATTCGTTTAGATAAAAGACTTTGTAGGTTTACGTAAAGAAATCATGTAATTGAATGTTTCCGTTATCACAATTGAAATTGGAACCATATAGCTGAGAAACAATTGTTTTGATAGTGATTCTGGTATGTAAATTAATGAAGTAAATTATAGAAGAAAGCTTTGCGAGCATCTATGGTATAATTGTAAATTGAAATTTCGAGCCGAACGATATAGAGACAAGTACAATCATAAATAAATTTATAGCGGGCTTAAAAGAAATTAAAAAATCTATTATTTGCTCTCGAGTTCTGTACTATTACGAAACTTGTATAAACGATAAAACCATTAAAATGAAAAATACCTCGAAGTAGGCGTAATCGTTCAGAAAATACGATAAACATCACTCAAGAATCGCGTTGAAATTTGCATAAATATCACCATCTTCGAGACGATGTTAAGGTTCAGAAAAATATATTGATACAAAATTCGATACTATTATCATTATTTTTGTTGCCGTTATTCGTTAATTTATTATTATTATTATTATTGCCGTTGTTGTTCATTTATGATTGTTGTTGTTGTTGTTGTTGTTGTTGCTGCTGCTGCTGCTGCCTCTGTTGTTGTTATTATTATATAGTCAGATATTCATATTCAAAATTTCAGCTAATGTACATTTGATAAACCGATTTCTAATGCCTTACAAAGTATTATCCATATAAATAACAAAAAAAAAAAAATTCTATAAAAGTGATTGACTAAAAGGACATCATTTTAGGAGAAGTGCTGCTTATAACAGTCTATATAAAATATGCATTTAAACTTTTAAAATATTGAAAAAATTATGACTTATTCATGAATTTACTTGCAATCAATTAACTAATTCTGTATAAAGAAACTGCACGTCAATATCGGATTATTCTGCAGATGCATTTTTAAGCTTACATAATACTATAATTAATTCTCGACTAATTCGTTTACAGTACAGATGTCATTTAACTACGATAAAAGCCGTGTTTCATAAATGCTCTTAATTCTGAAATTTTAAATGTTTAAGCTACGAAGATTATCGTAAATTGAAGTTTCTTTGTACTTCAATATTCAAATGAATGAAAGAAAAGGCTTTGTACAACGAAAATTTGAAATTCGCGGCACAAGGCCCCGTTGCTGCCACTGTACGAGATCAGTTGGTAAGACTCAGTGGTCGCGTTACGTGACCGAGATGTAAAAAGATGGCTTCGACGTACCACGAGCCACTAAATGTCTCGCATCAAACATGTCCTCGACAAAATGGCGGACCTGTTTTCTCTATTTGTTTTTTATTTTCAAATCTGTCTATGAGCACGGGTTCCGTATAAATGGTTAATGAGCTTGTGCGCTCGGCCAAACCAGAAGTTTTAATAAAGATGAGCAACGTAATTTTTGCACGGCCAGTTGAAAATAAAAATTAGATGGAAAGGGAAGAAAAAAAGGAAAAACGTGAGAGCTTGAAAATGCGAGTTCTTTCATGTTTGCATGAGTGTCTAAAAAAAAAAAAAAAAAAAAAAAAAAAAAA